>NC_053440.1:44419925-44727582 GCF_007990345.1 Gossypium hirsutum | reverse complement strand
TGCAGGGAACCGTGGAGTATTGACCTCTCAAAAAGATGACACTGGAAAAAAGTGTAGCGTTACCGTTAAGTAACAGCGAGTTGAATCGGTGGTATCTGGTGTAGGCTTTTACTGACGAAAACCTCTCTATATTTCGATGTTGCTTACAATTCTGTTTCTCTCCAGTCCTCATTCACTTGGGTTTTTTTTTTTTTTTTTGCTTCTCATTTTTCTTTGTTTTCTTTTCTCCTTTACGGCAAAACAAAGGAAGAAAACGAGAAAGTGTAAACGTATAATAGAGGGAAGATAAAGAACAATAATAAGTACGGAACAAAAAGGGAAAAAATGGTGTGTAAGGTTGTGGAAGATGATGATTTGGTGGAGATTAGCATGATAATCGTTCGTAGAGGTCCCTCTTCTTCTCGATTCCTCGATGCTTATCCCAAAAGGTACTCTTTTAAGATCCCTTCATTTCTCTTCTAGAAAAAATTCCTTTTCTTTTTAAAAAAGTTGGTTTTTTTTTCGTGGAAAAGGAAATAAGAATTGTTTCTTTTTTTGATGTTTTTGATTCAGTTTTTCCCACCTGTGTTTGGAGGATTTGGGGAGATTCTAGATAGTGTTAGATAATGTCTTTCTTTAGCAGCTTTTTGATAGGAAAATCTTTGTCTCTCTCTATAATCAGGTAGAGATTGAAGAGATTTTCTTTCTCTGTTTTTTTAAAAAAAATATATTTGTTTCAAATGAATGTTCTTTTTGTTGTATTTTAGTAAGTTAGGGTTATTGGATTGATATAGTTTTGTTAATATCTGTGAATTTTTGTGCGGATTGTTGTTTGTTCTGATGGATAAATTTTAGGGTTTTGATGGAAGGGAGATCATGTGGTGACTGATATGATGATGATGGTGTTCATAATGTTGTTGTTTTGTTGAAATCTTTGTTTTCGGGGGTGGTAAAAATGGAAAAAATTAAACCACCAACACCAGTACTTACCTTCTCCAACCGGATAAGCTGAAATGGGAGATTCTTTGCTCACAGCCTTGTTAATGGAAAATCATCACCCTTCCACCCTCTTATCTATGGATTCAAGTGCTTCTTCTCATGATGAATTGGATTTGGAAATGAATAGGCAAACTGTTCTTTCTCGGCCGCCTGATATCAATTTGCCTCTCTCCGCCGAGCGTAGCCCTCCCCCGCAGCCATGGAACTCAGACCAGTGTGATATTTTGGATGTTGGGCTCAGTTCACAAGCATTTGAGGTTGAGAGCTACCTTGCTGCACCCAAAGTGGAACGAAAATTTGCCAAGCGGGTAGACAGCATATGGGGTGCTTGGTTATTCTTTAGCTTTTACTTTAAGCCTGCTTTGAATGACAAATCAAAGGGCAAGATTATTCGTGATAGCAACGGTGTTTCTGGTTTTGACAAATCAGATCTGAAGTTGGATATTTTTATGGTTCAACACGATATGGAGAATATGTACATGTGGGTTTTCAAGGAGAGACCCGAGAATGCTCTGGGTAAGATGCAACTCAGAAGCTACATGAATGGCCATTCTCGCCAAGGAGAGCGTCCATTTCCGTTTAGTGTGGATAAAGGATTTGTCCGTTCACACAGGATGCAACGGAAGCAATACAGAGGATTGTCAAACCCCCAATGTCTACATGGGATTGAGGTTGTTCCAGCACCAAATCTCATGGCTCTGAGTGAGGAAGACCGGAAAAGGTGGATGGAGCTTACTGGAAGGGATTTAAACTTTACAGTTCCACCTGAAGCGAGTGATTTTAGTTCATGGAGGAACCTTCCAAACACAGATTTTGAGCTAGAGAGGCCTGTTCCTCCTCCTTCGATAAAGAGTGCTTCAAATTCTCACTCAAAAAAGCTTCTTAATGGATCTGGGCTGAATTTGTGTAGTCAACCATCTAACCATAGCAATGGAGATGGGATGGACTTAACACTTGTTAGCAACAAAAGGAGGAAAGAACTTTTTCGGCATAGAAACAATGATGATTGCTATTTGCCTGCCATTCCTCCATCTGACCGAATTCCGGATATGGAAATTCATCCCAGTGAGCCACACTGGTTAAAAGACTTCAGTGGGATAATGAAAAATGTGTATGGGCCCGTGACCGCTGCAAAAACTATCTACGAAGATGAAGCAGGTTACCTGATCATTATCAGCTTGCCGTTTGTCGATCTTCAGAGGGTCAAAGTCTCTTGGAGGAATACTCTCACTCATGGTATCATAAAGATATCTTGTGTTAGCACATCTGGCATGCCTTTCATCAAGAGACATGAAAGGACCTTCAAATTAACAGATCCTGCTTCTGAGCATTGCTCTCCTGGGGAGTTTGTTAGAGAGATCCCACTGTCAACTCGAATACCTGAAGACGCCAACATAGAAGCGTATCATGATGGACCAGGATCTGTCCTTGAGATTATGGTGCCAAAACTGCGTGTGGTACCTGAAGAACACGAAGTACTTGTCTGCCTCCGGCCTAAGCTTATTGGGAGTGATCTCATGTTGACATGAAGTAGCAGTTATAGAAGCATTATAGAAGGGTAGTTGCTATGATTGGTGCTTACATTGTTTTTACTGACTTTGTATCATACAGAGTAATCTATGAAACAAATATCTGCATCTCACATTTTACCTTTCGCAATTTTTTTCTCACTAATTTCTACGATTTTTTTTTGTCCCAACATTCTGGTAAACCATTCGATTTGTAACCACAATTGTTATTCAAACTTACATTTGATTATAGGCATTAATTAATATGAAAATAGAAACTAACACCTTTTGGTTGTGTTAGTAGTAGTAGCAATGCTTCTCTCTCGATGTAATTATTCCAGGTAAGGGTTGATGTTTGGACTTAATTTGCAGCCATCTTCTCTTGTATTTCTTGGGATTTTGGTTGGATTTTCCATCAGAACCTCTCGGACGCATTCAGAGATGAATTATTAAAATGGGGTAGTGGAGTGGACAGAGTTTTTGACAGTGACTAAGCTTATGTGCTTCTGGAACACACTGATTAAGAAATATCTCAAAATGATGATAATTTTACAAGGTATTGCGGGTGCTAAAAGTCAATAGAGTGGAGGTGGCAGTTCCACTTCTTTCCTCTTAGATAGACACTTTCATTGCTTACCAACAAACTTCCAATGTCCAATTTCCTCTTGCCTCTTCTGTTAAAAGCCAAAAGCAAATGATGAAAGGAACAAATATCTCAGTGAAAATTTATTGTATTTTTTTTAGTATAAGTTCTGAATGAGTGTATTTGCTTGATGCTTCTGTTTTAGACTCCCAGTGGAATTGGGTTGTGCATTAACTTTGATGTCATTTGTATATAGTGCTATGATTTCTGCCTTGTTCTCTTCATTGCTGTCTTTGCATAATCAAAACCGTGGGTGTAAGATTTATATAAATTATAAAAAACAAGATCCACTAAAGAAATGATGCTTTAGACCACTGCAGCTATTGTTAAGGTAAGATTTATATGTTAATACCATGATCTTTTTCTCAGGTTCCGTAATAGGATCGGCGGCCTTTGTTTCACTTGCTTTATTTGGTGCCTATGTTAGCAGAACAGGCATCAAGATTGTAGATGTATTGACACCTAAAGCTTTCATGGTCTCATTGTCGGAGCCATGCTCCCATACTGGTTTTCCGGCATGACAATGAAAAGTGTTGGAAGCGCAGCTCTCAAAATGGTTAAAGAAGTTCATCGGCAATTCAATACAATTCCGGGACTAAAGGCAAGGCGAAACCAGACTACACCTACTGCGTCAAGATATCAACCGATGCCTCACTCTGCGAAATAATCCCACCCGGTGCACTTGTTATGCTTAATCCACTTACAGTAGGAACCCTTTTTGGAGTCGAAACTCTCGCCAGTGTCCAGGTACAAAACATATCCATTACTTTTACCAGTCTAAGTTCATCTAAACAACACCATGATCAAAATTTGTGTTGCCATAGGTTGCCATCTCAGCTTCAAACACAGGATCATGGGTTAATAATGCCAAGAAATACATTGAGGTAAGCCAACAAATTGTTTTATGATGTTGTAAGCATTGGATTTTATTTCATTTAATGGTTTGTGTGCTAAAAGGCGGGTGTTAGTGAACATGCAAAGTCATTGGAATCAGAAGGTTCAAGATGTCACTAGGCAGCAGTGAAAGGAGACACAAAAGGGGATCCACTGAAAGACACGTCAAGTCCATCATTCAACATCCTCATAAAGCTCATGGCTGTTGAACCTTTCGTCTTTGCTCTTTTCTTCGCCGCTCATGGAGGCTTGCTTTTCAAATTCATCTAAATTTCAAGCCTCTTTTAACAATACATACATGCATGCATATATTTATGTATCTATCAACAGTAGAGTTGTATGCTAGAGGATATGGGGAACTTTTGTATTAAGAATAAGATATGTAAAGGAAAGTCGAGCCTCGCTTCGACGTTGGGATGTACCAAGGCTATGGGCCTATGAGTGGACGTTGGAAGCAAGTCCAAATTAATCTTGTCCTGATTGGGCCAAGTCCAAATCAAATGCGGATCCGAGGGTTGGATGAAACCTCCAATGGGTTTTAAATAATTATAAGACAATTTAAAGGACTTTTAATTAAGTTTTCAGTTTAAAAAGTTTACATTTAATTAAGTCATGCATTATATTTATGTGAGTTTGTGTCATATGTGTTGAGTGTGTCATTAATTAAGTTTAACTTCAATTTGCATTTAATTATGTCATGCATTATAATTATGTTTAAGCATGGGTTTGAGTTACATGTTTATAAATAAATGTGTATTTATAGTAGGCTGATTTCTATCATAAATATGTGTGTTTTAATTAAATGTTTTAGCTTAATAAGAATATGAAAAGTTGCAAATGTTTAATATCTAAAAGCATGTTTAATGTGTCTTAGGGACGATTTATGGCTACTAAGAAGGTCTAGAGGCGTTCACACACAAAGGCTGTTCGATTTTGGCATGATAAAGTGTGTATTCGATCACTTAATTATTGGTGCATGAAGAGGACGTTTTGTTGGGTGCAGAAGGTGGATAAATGCACAAAATTCATTCAAGAATCAGCATTCAATGTTGATGCATTGTGGCTGTTCATTGGACCAAGAATGGCTTTTCAAATCTCGTCGGTTTTATGCACTCAAAGCATTATGGTGCCAATTAAAGAGTTGTCAGCCCAAGCATTCAAACATTCGGTTCTAAGGGAGATGAAAGGACAACAAAACAACATAATTAAGGAACAGTTAAGCTTTCATCAAGTGAAGAGACATGTCTTTTTAGTTACACATGAATCAAGTGAATAGGCATGACTTTTGGGCTATCTACCATGAGTTATAACCGGATTTAAATATTTGTTTTAATAGCTAGTTGAATGTTGAATTTGAAAGGCCCTTTATAGGATTTGAAAAGTCATTTTGGAGGCTTATAAATTTTGGCCTAAGTTACTTATGTAAGATTAGACAATTATTTTGAATATAAACTTTGTTGGTAAGATTATCCTCTCTCAGTTCTTCATTGAACTAAACTGAACTTATCAAACTCTTACGAGTTTGTGGCATTTACCCAATTGTCTTATCACTCTATTTCCCATCATGAAGTGTGGCGACTTCGCTAACCAAGGTTCGAGTATTCTGTCATGTTTAAGTGGGGTGTTGTTTTAATATAGCTACGGTTCCTTAAAGTATTCAAATGTTACGGGTCAAGGTTTCCACCAATTGAACCTATTCAAGACGGTCCTTCCATTCGAGCTATTTTCCAAACTATCCAAGTCCGGGAAATCGCATCTTATTAGTTCTGATATGAACAAAGTAAGTTTATGATTGAATAAAAATGATTTTGCAAAGAAAGTCTCTATTTGAGGAACTTTAAAAAAAAATTGCAAATGGTTAGATTCCAACTTTATTTTCTTTTTCACATTTAAGATGGTGAAAATTAAATATTAGTGTTATGGTACTCATCATTACTAATCCACTACTTGGTTACCCGATCGAATTCCGGCCCATAGCCTACATTGTTCGCACCCTGAGTTCACACGTGAGGTGTTCACATCCTTCAATGACCTCGCATAATGTGGGTTCGCACTACCATGCAGGCAAACCAATACATAGAAAACATGTGTTAATCCTAGAGTAGGGTACGTGTTGGCATGCATAGGGACTTACCTACAACATCACATTCATGAATAGTAACAATATCGTATAAATAGAAAATTTATCCTGTTTGAAAATGACATACACACAAAAATACTCAATAATTTGGTGCGATAAGCATGGACAGACTTTCGATCTTCAGAAAATAAAAAAAATCAAGATGACTCACTCTAATAAGAATTTCCCTAATAAATCAAACAGTTGTTTTGGCACTGACAATCGACCTAGTGAAATGGACCTTTTTGCTGGTTGGTTTGCTGACCGACCAGAAAATTTGGACAACTTAGGACAAGCAAGTGCCTCCAATTCTTTTGAACTCAATGATCCCTCTGGTTGAAGACTGTTATTTCCCTCTGATCAAGGAGCATTGCCACAACAACTGTTTGATTTATAGGAGAAGTTGAGGTTGATGAAAGAACAAATGACCCAACAAAGTGCTAGGTTTGAATAGTAGCAAGTGTTTTAGTAGGAGTTCCTAAGATAGAATGAAGAGTTGAGGAGAAATATGTAGTTTGACCACTTTGATTTTCAGGACCATGTTACGCCTCTTCAAAAAGAGGTTGTGGGAGCACATGCAAAGCCATGACATAATGAGATGGATGTTTTGCATAGAGATGTTTGAACGTTACACTCGATGTACAAGACATGGACTGATTGTTCTGTTCTAACAACCCTTTATATCCAAAAGTAGCAGCTGTGAGCTTACCATCCGAGTTTAAAGTGCCGAAAGAGATGTTTGAAGGTAGAAGGGATCCCAGAGCCCATCTTATACAATATAATGATTACATGAATGTATTAGAGGCCTCAGATGCTGCATAGTGTAAAGCTTTCTCGACTTCTCTTAGGGGAAGCATGAAGGATTGATATTAATCCTTGCCTCAAGGCTCCATTCAAAGCACGGAGATTTCGAGTCCATAAGACAATAATGAGCACTCCTATGAGTTTGATGTCAATGAAATAAAGGGATGGAGAACCTTTTCAAGATTATGTCAAGTGATTCCATATTTCCACGTTGAACACCAAGAACTTGGAGGACCAGTGGGCCATTGATGCCTTCATTATGGAAGTCCAAAATAGGCATGTGCAATATTTTTTACTGATTATAGGCCACAGAGTTTAGCAAACATGTATGAGAGAGCACATAAGTTCATTGTGGTAGAAGAAATTAAAAGAGCAGCTTATAACACTTTTCAGAGGGGTGACAGGCAATTTAGGAGTCGCCAAGGTGTGCGCAACCAACATGTCCTCCTTCTTAGAGTCTGCGTGTACAAGGTGAGAGACAACAGAGAAATTATTTGTAGAATGAATCGCCAAGGGCATTTCAGAAACCTAAGGATGAACACACTAGAAGGTATGTTCCTCATGGAAAATTTGAAGCTTACACTGCCTTAAATGCTTCGCATACCTACATTCATAATTGGGTCAAAAGTTTGGGCATTCTACCAAGCCCTCCACCTATGCGTCACAATCAATCAAGAACCAACTTGAAAGACAGATGTAATTTTCACAATGACAAGAGGCATAGGTCAGGATGCCTCGCTATCAGGTCAGAGTTCGTGGGGCACTGATAAAGGTACACATGGCATAATACATTTGATAATTGATATATATGAAGAGTGGGTGACCTTTAACATAAAGAGAAAGGCTCATATTATAAGTATGATGTCAGTCAGTTCCCCAAAGGGGTTGCGTCAACGAGAGAAGTGGAAAGTAAAATTAATGAAGAGGATGAGGATTCGATATGTTACGAGGAATTAAATGACCCTATGGTCTTATCAACAACTATAACAGGATATGAGGTTAAAAGAATTTTGGTTGATAGTGGAAGTACTGTGGAGGTGTTGCCTTGGGACGCACATTAGAAGATGGGGCTGAAAGAGCAGGCTTTGAATAATTAAACCCTTTGGATGGTTTTTTGAACCGTTCGGTCGAGGTGAAAGGGTGTATTACCCTGCCTGTTACATTAGGAGGTGACGAACACATCATTATGGAATACGTTTAATTCTTTGTGGTAGACCACTCAATGGCTTACAACACCATCTTTGTGTTGGAAAAAAAATCCTCTTTGAAAATGATTTTCTTACATAGCGGAAAATTAAAATTTTAAAAATTGACCTGACTTGTGATATTTATAATAATAAAACTTAACCGAATTTTTACCTGTGTTTTTGGATAAGCAAATTGAACTTCTCTGCTATTCTTGTACCATTAACTGCTTCAAGTGTTGGCTCGAACCAATTGAATCAAAACACAAAACTAGAAAAAGTTTTCCTTTTGGGGTGAAAATGAAAATTCTCTCTTCTTTAATAGAAACCAGTAAAATTGTTATTCTGAAAAATATATTTATAAGTTGAAAATAAATTCTCTCTATTTTTCGATAGAATAACAATATTTCAAAAGTCATTTTCATAACTCTACCGGTACCATCTATTTATAGGAAGAGAAGGTAGAACCCGTGTAGAGTTTTTAAACTTTATTTCTACTAGAAAAACGATATCCTAGTTTAACTAGGATATAGGGAGCGGAACCCTAGTTAATGATACTAGGGTTTTGTCATCCCACCCCCTTACATGAGGGGTTTTGGACCTCTCTCACATTGGGTCTAATTACGAGTACTTCCTGAGTCTTTTTAACTCAGTACTTTGTAATATGATCCAACTTGATTCAGTTTTTTTATTTCTGAAAAGAAACTTTAATATTTACATATTAAATAATTTTCTCTTCCCAAATTTATCCCGATAAAATTTTGAGAAAATTCGTTCAATATGTCACAACTCAACATGTTCACTATGACTGAATGATTTAATTTCATTTTTGAGCTTCAAAACAATCCAAAAACACAAACTCATTCTTCCATCATTTTTTAAGTAATCTTATATAGGATTGCAAATTTCCATTTCCATTTTTATTTCCATATTTATAAACCTACATTCATTTCCAAGTGATTCCATTTCTCCATTTCGGAGAAAATTATAATCATTCATTAATGTTTCTCATTTCTCTTTTTCAATTCATTTTGTTTATTTCTATTCAAACACGCAATTTATTTATGGTTTCAATGAGTTAGCGGAGAGACCGATTGGACACATGTAGTTGAGGCTCAAATAATTTATAATTAAGTTTCAACTTTTCTCTTATTAATTATAAACTCATTTAGTCACGAAGTAATTCCACTATAGTATCGTGACTAAGCTCTCCCCAACAACATACCATTACGAAAGAAACTACTCAGTGCTCGTCCAATGACCTTGTCATTAATGTGTTACCCTTATATGATATCCTTGATCTATTTGGGATAATATTTGTTCTCCCAATATGATCCTATTTTATTTTAGGTTAACCATTATATCTTCCTTCATGAAAAGTCAATCACTATCAAATAATGATCAAGTCATCTATCACAAAGACAAATGACCCGTGTCCACGTTTACTTTTCATCAACCATGTAATGTCAATGAGAGGATATTGTTTACCCATGTTCTGGGCTATGAACTCCATTGTTGCGAATGATTCTACATACTACAAAATTCTTATACCCAATGCACCAACTTTCGGTTCCTTATCTATTTGAACTCAGGTTTTTACTTACATCAAAGTGTACGATTCATGCATACATAGTCCACCATTCACTCAAGATTTAGGTATGCTACGCTATGAATGTCACAAGTGAATAAATCCACAAACGGATTTAGAATCTGTTCTTCTTGGGTCTTGTCTGATGTACTATCAATCCAGTCAGTTACATTTATGTCTTTATCTTTTGGGAGTCATCCGCTCCGATGCCCAAGACAAGGCATCTTCCCAATTAGACTTGATAGACAGTATATTAGTCTCTTAACTGGTTTGCTCATTTCCAATTAGACTAAGGACATGTTTAGGTTTGTCTACTAATACAAGTTTTCTTTTCGTACTACGATCAAATCACGTTATACCGCTTAGTATTAGTTCAACATTAGACAACCAATAAGCAACATTTGCTTCCATTTTACTTTGCGTGCAAAACCCATATGAGGATAATATACAAAGTTTTTAATGTAGTTCATGAATAATTTTATTAACCATTCTGTTCAAAAAAATTAGAAGTGTATTTAGATGAAAATTCTACTCTCAGGGCACCAGATCTAACAATCTCCCACTTGTCCTAGTAAAGTAGATGATTCATGTTTTGCATTCCTATGCCCCTCCACATGTTTCCTAGAGAACTCTTTAGCTAGTAGAGTCTTGGTAAAACAAACTCCAGGGTATGTCCTCAGATGCGTTCTTTGACTATATCCACTATTCTGTTAAACACTACCGTCTCCCTTAATGCGTTATGTCCTTATATGGTTTATTTGGGTTTAGCTATATCCCCACTATTATAGTGTCATAGCTTTTTTCATACCTCATATTCGGCCCTTCATAATGAAGTTAGCAGTGCTAGTCTGCTTTACACTTCTCTACATAATTAACCTATCGCCTAGGATAAAAACATAGCCTGATGTTGATTTCCTTAAATCTCAACACGTTTAGAGGTTAGAATCAGTATATCCAATAGCAGTAAGGTCTCTTCCAGAATACACAAGCATATAATCTCTCATTCTCTGTAAATACTTGAGTATATGCTTAACTGCTTACCAGTACCTTGGTTCTGGATTTGCCTAATCCTGACTTACAAATCCCACTGCAAAATAAATATCTGGGCATGTGCATAGCATATCATACATGAGACTTTCTACTGTCGAGGCATAAAAAACCTTTCTCATGTTCTCTCTTTCTTTCGCTATCTTAAGATAGTCCTCTAAATAGAGATGAAATCCTGATATGGAGGGTTGATTTCCCTTATTCGAATTAGTTAGTGTATAATGCTCCAATGTATTGTCTATGTATGAAGCCTAAGACAGTGCTATCATTTTGTTCTTTCGATTCCTTAGGGTTCGAATACCTAGAACAAAATTAGCTTCTCTCAAGTCCTCCATGCTAAATTGTTGGGTTAACCACAGTTTAACCGATGGCAATGTCCCTACATCATTTCCAATGAGTAGAATATCATCGACATATAGAATGAGAAAAACCATCTTTCCATCCCCTAAACGTTTGTAAACACAAGGTTCATCTACGTTTTGCTCACATCCTAAATTCTTGATCGCTTGATCAAATCTTTGATTCCATAAGTTGAATGCTTGCTTAAGTCTATATATAGATCTAAGAAGTTTGCAAACTTTATACTCATTTCTTTTAGCTATATATGCAGTGGGTTGCATCATGTAGATGCTCTCTTTAAGATAGTCATTCGAAAATGTTGTCTTGCAATCCATTTGCCAAATCTCGTAATCAAGAGTCACTGCAATGGATAGTAATATACAGATTGACTTATGCATAGCAATTCGAGAGAAGGTTTCTTCGTAATCGATGCCTTCTTTCTGAGTATTACCTTTTGCTACAAATCTATCCTTATAAGTTTCCACTTTTCCATTCATATTTCTTTTCCTCTTATAGATCCATTTACACCCTATAGGTTTTATCCCTTCTGGTAGTCTACAAGTTCCCACACTGAGTTGGAATACATAGAGTCCATCTTAGCTTTCATAGCTATTTCCTAGAGCTTAGAATCAACAGTCTGCACCACTTTGTCATATGTGAGTAGGTAATCATCTTCCTGTTCAACAAACTCACTGTTAAAAGCACTTTCGCCAGATTGGAAGAACTCAGGCCTATGAGAGACCCCCTAGTGTGACGAGGCTCCCTATGCTGCTGATTATTTGTAGGTCTACTATTAGGAGTTGGTTTTGACACCATTTTCGTAGGGTTTTGCATATTTCCTGAAACCTCCTCGAGTACCTCTTTTCTCTAAGGTTTGAAGTCATTCATGTAACTTTCTTCAATAGAAGTAGCATGAGTTGACACTATAACAGTTTGCTATTTCAAGATATAAAAGAAACCACCTTTTATTCCCATTAGACATCCTACAAACATGCACAATTCTATTCGTGAGTCCAACTTCCTTACATCTTTATCCAATACTTGGGCTGGACATCCCCAAATCCTTAAATGTTTTAGACTTGGTTTTCTGCCATGCTGCAATTCGTATGGAGTTTTTGATGCTGCCTTAATTGGCACATCATTCAGAATATAGTAAGTCGTTTGTACCCAGAAAGAGGTTGGAAGTTTTTAATAACTTAACGTTGAACGTACCATGTCTAACAATGTTCGATTCCCTCTTTGTGCCACACTATTTTGTTGTAGAGTGCTCGGTGCGGTTAACTGGGATAGAATCCCATTCTCTATGAGGTACCCTAAGAACTTATCAGATAAATATTCCTCACCTCGATTAGACCAAAGTTCCTTTATAGGTAAACCTAGTTGATTCTCCACTTTCGCACGAAACTCTTTGAATTTATCAAAGGTTTCACTTTTGCGGTGCATTAAGTATACATACCCATGTCTGGAATAGTCATCAATAAATGTTACATAATACTTGTAACCACCTCTTGCACTAACATTCATGGGGCCACATACGCCAATGCGCACAAGTTCTAGGGGTTTTCCAGCCCTCGTTCCTTTTACATTAAAAAATAGCTTAGTCATCTTACCTTTCAAGCAAGATTCATAATGTGGAAAATCAACTTCTTTAAGAGAACTGAAGATGTCCTCTTTCACAAGCTAGTGATTCTTTCTCGGTTAATATGACCAAGTCTCAAATGCCAATGATATGCCTCATTAGAGTGAGAAGTTTTAAGTCTTTTATTTGACATTTCAGTCTCAAGCATCGTGTACATCTTTGGTTTGATAAAATAGAGATTATTTGACATTCATCCATTACAGATAAGATTGAAATTTTTAAATATTGCAATTCCATTATTAAAAGTCACAGTCTAGTTGTTTTTATATAAACATGCAATAGAAATTAAATTTCTTTTGAAACTTGGTCCATAGAAAATGTCTTTTAAAATAATCTTCCTAAAATTATCAAAATAAAGATGTACATCTCTCACTGCTTTAGCTGCAACACTTGTCTCGTTCTCGACCCGTAAGGATAAACTTTATCTCTTAGATCTTTCATTTCCTCGAACCCCTATAGAGAAACACCAACATGATTAGTGGCTCCCGAATTAATAAACCAATGGTCTATTGAGTCTTCCACTAAACAAGCTTCTATCATCAAGTGTTTCATACATTTTCCTTTAGTAGCTAGGTATTCGTTCCACTCTTTATAGTTTGTCTTGAAATACCCTTTCTTGTTGCAAAAGAAGCATTTAGACTTAAATAAGTCTTTAGGCTTTCTAGTTCTCTTCCTTTCCACTTGTGGTGGCCTAGAGACATTAGCCTTGCCTTTCTTAGTATGTTTTCCCTTCCCTTTTGAGGAAAAAACGATGATTATATTCACTTTTGGTTTTTGAACCAGCTGACCACCGTTCAACATCAACTCATAGAATTGTAACTCCTTCATGAGTTGTGTAAGTATTAGGTTTTTGTTGCCAAGGTTATATGCGACCCAAAAACCAATAAAATCCTTTGACAAGATTTTGAAAACCATCTAAATTTGAGTGTTCTGGTCCAGATTGACCTCATTGTCTGCAGCCTCGGAAAAGTATCCCATAAGAGTGATCAAATGGTGTTTGACCAGAGTGCCAAGCTTTTGTTGGGCATTCATCAAGCTAGTTATGGAAAACTATCGAGCCAAGGTAGCTTGACCTCCGAACATGTCTTCTAGCTTATCTAAAATCGTTTTAGCAATCTTACAACTCTCTAGTTGTTGATACAGAGTACTAGCCACACTTGCCAGCATATAGCAACGAGCTATCTCATCAAAATCTTCTCAGCATTTTCTAGCTTCAACTTGAGTGGCCGGTGGGCACTTATTATCAAGAATTTTTTTTAAATTTCTCACAACTCAGGACAATTATCAGGTTTCCTTTTTTGTTCCTTATAGTTATTTTCGTTTAATTTATTTTTAGTGAGTATATTCAATAAGCGAGTTAGTGCAATTTTCGAATTGAAAATAAAACAGTCATATATTAATATCTTTGTATTAGGCAAATTTTTGAAAATATTTTGTAACATTACGATATGTATTAAGATGATGCATGCGTCTTACATTAAACCTTGAAAACATTTGTAATTCATTGCAACAATAATTTCTACACCCATTAAATCAAGCCACCTTGGGGTGATCATGATCAACTAGTAAGAACATGGATTTCTATCCAATTAGTACATGAACCTAATTCCTTAGGCATTCACATGTACTAATAATCGTGTAACATTTGATTATCATTCTAACTTAAGCATAGCTCCTTAGGTAGTTATTTAACTAGATGATCTTGAGTGTACAACCATCAACTCAACACCTATCGCATTATTCACCACAAATGAGTCATCTTTGAAGAAATAATTTCTTAATTTATTGCATGATAATACCTACCATAGGGGCCGGTCCAACTATCATATGATCATAAGAAAATTCTGCTTACTTTCAGGAAGTCTCCTCAATGAAATCCACGTGACAACATCTACCTTAGGGTAAGTCCATTTCATGCTATCACAAGAGATCATTGATGGAGGCCGTAGGTCTTGTTTGGGGACATTCTTCTACTAAATATTTTAAAAAAATGCAATGTTTTTAATTTCAAGTTTCAATAATGTATGATCAATATATACATGATAAGTACATGTGACATTATTTCCTAAACTATATGACATGCTTATCTCATGTATGCATGACATGTTATGGCAATTTTATAATATTCACATTCAATTATTCACAAGAGTCAATCAAATAATTTTGATTCTTTACAATTTTTCTTTTAAGGGAAAACTCGAAGAAGTGAAGGTGAATCATGCACCAGGTAAGTTCTTAGGAAAAGAAGGTGAGTCGTATTTGACTACTTAAAAACCAAGCCTTTCCTTGCCACATCCAACCCTAGACATGCACCTTCTCATTACTATACTTCTCACAGTAATTGAATAACCTAAAGAAGTGAACGAAATAATACAACAAATGTATTTTCTCATCACCATACTTCTTATCTTTGATAGATCAATTGTGAATCATCTCATACACATATATCACAATTATATCATAAAAAATTATTAAACAGATATATAAAGAGATAGGTAATAAAATAAAATTGTTAGTTAAGGTTTCCATGGTTATATTTCTAGAAACAAAATGAAAAACAAAAATTACATATTTTTCATCACAAGACATTCCTTGTGTCTTTGACTGCCATCACTCCATCTTCTCCTCTTCATATACTCCTTTTGGAAAAATCACATTTATGTCCTATATTTGTTTCCGACTCACAAGAATTTTATAAATAAAAAATAATCCTACATGGAGATGATAGTCCACGGTCTATTTCCTAAGAACCACATCCTTGCCAAAAAAATATTATTTATATAAAAATATATATAATTGAAACGACAAAAATGTGCAAGTGTACACAATTGTATCAAGTAATAAAGTGACAAGTAATATCGAGTTATCGTAACCACAAGGACTGTGCAAGAAAATATTTATGAAATGTAAAATTAAACAATTTGGTGTTGGAAAATATATTAGTTGGAAGAGGTTTTAAAATATTACAATGCATGATTTAAAAAAGTTGAGTTTAATCAATATGACATAAATGTGTTAGATCAATTTATTCTTTATCTTAGAATAATTAAAGCTGTGTTCATGTTGTTACGAATAATTTCACGAAAAATTAGTAAGTTGCTAACTAATGGACATACTTACCTATTAAAACCCATTAATCTCTTAAACATATTTCTATGTCAATACAAACAATTAATCAAATTTTAATAAGCAAGTATAATATTAAATGAGGTAACAACATATCGCTATATATAAACAATTTAATAACAATAATCTTACAAGTTATGCAAGGGTAATGTACTATTTAATATCGTTGCTAATTTAACCTTCAACTATCTTAGAAGATTAAATAGACATCAATTAAATATTGTGTCAATTATTTATAATTTCAATTCGGTTAATAATTAATCAATTTCTACCTTACAATTAAAATGTAAGCATAAAGTAGGCATGATTTATTTAATTGAATAATTTACTGAGACCTAATAACAACACAAACACATTTTAAATAATCTAAGCAGACAGAATACAATTAATCTAACACGAAATGAATTTAAGTCATTTTAATTAATTGAAAAACAAGAATAAAAATATTCATGTTCATGATCAAAACAAAGCTTAAAACAAAGTTAAGAGAAGGGAACTAAAAGAACAAATCTCGATGGTTTTTTGAAGCCAGACTAGTGCGCTCTTCTCTTCTCTACTCATTTTGATGAACCAAGGCCTTCACGAAAACTTGATTGCTACTACTCCAAGAGGCATGCAAACTCTTTTTCAAGAGGGGAATTTGACAAGGGAAGAAAGGAATTTGAAGGCAGCAAAGAAAAATGAAAGAGAGAAAGTGAGTGAGTGAGAGATGTGTGAAGTGAGGGATGGTTTTTGAGGAAAGGAATGGGGTATTTATAGGTGGGGATTGCTGCTAAAAATAGAAAAAAATATCACCCACTCCCTCTTCCTTAGCCGGCCATGCTTGGTGCAAAGTTTGATTGATTCAAACTTTGTTATTTTTAGTTTAAGGCTAAAAGTAGATGGCAAGAAAAGAAGAGGGGTTTGAACGGAATTAAAAGCAACTTCAAGGGTTGTTTTGTAATTATAAAAATCCTTGATGGATCAATCCTGTTCTCTTAACACAATTGGGTCCTATTTTCTTCTTCAGGCTTATAATTAATTTTTAACCCAATTTTTTTGGATCAAACTTAATTATAAAGTATGTTCAATAAATATTTTTGGACCGCGTATGGCTGGAAATTTAATTATCTATGCTCTTGATTCACTCGAAAAAATTGCCCTAATGGTTCAAGTCTCTCGAGGTGACTGCCGAGTCAATTTTCACCATTTGTGAAAAACTGTCGAAAATAAATAAAATTTTTGTAAATTTATTATAAAAATAATTAAAATTCAATATGTTAATAATTTGAGTGCAAATTAATTATTTTATAATTAAATTACGAATTTCAAAAAAAATTACTACAAAACTGCATGAATTAGAGCTAAAAAGGTGCTAAAAAAGTTTATATATTTTTGTGGTTCGAATAATATTGCATTCATTCACAAAGATTCCCCTGAACATGCGAATAATTACAAGAATGTCACATCTTATCAAATATTAATCAAATAAGATAAAGAGAGAGATTTGGTCTCAATTTATACCATATATAAAACACAACTTGGCTCTGATACCAATTGTTAAAAAATATCCGGTTTGAAAATAGTTTTCTTGCATAATGAAAAAATAAAATTTTGATAACAGACCTGATTTGTGATATTTATAGCAATAAACCTTATCTAAATTCATACTTGTGTTATTGGATAAGCGGATTTTTGATGTTTTTCGGCTTTCGACCAAACGATCTTCTCCGCTATTCTCATATCACGAATTTCTTTGAATGTGGGCTTGAACCAATTGAATCAAAACCCAAAACTAAAAAAAGTTTTCCTTTTGGGATAAAGATGGAAATCCTCTCTTCTTTAATAGAAACAAGTAAAATTGTTATTCTGAAAAATATGTTTATGAGTTGAGAATAAATTCTCTTTATTTTTTGACAAAATAAAAATCTCTCAAAAGTCATGCTCATAGCTCTACGAGTGCCATCTAAATAGGAAGAGAAGGTAGAACCCGTGTAGAGTTGTAAAACTTTATTTCGACTAGAAAAACGATATCTTCGTTTAACTAGGATATAGGGGCGACAACCTTAGTTAATGGTACCAGGGATTTTTCGTCCCACCTCTTTACATGAGGGGTTTTGGGCCTCTCACATCGAGTCCAATTACGAGTGCTTCCTGAGCCCTTTTGACCTAGTACTCTGTAATATGATCCAACCTGATTCAATTTTTCTATTTCTAAAAATAAACTTCAATATTTATATATTAATTAATTTTCTCATCCCAAATTTATCCTGGTAAAATTTTACGATTTTAACCTCTGTAAAATTTTGAGAAAATTCGTTCAATATGCCGCAACTCAATATGTTCATTATGACCGAATGGTTTACTTTCATTTTTGGGCTTCAAAGCAGTCCAAAACATAAACTTATTCTTCTATCATTTTTTAAGTAATCCTATATAGGATTACAAATTTTCATTTTTATTTTTATTTCCATTTTTGGAAACTTACATTCATTTCCAAATGATTCAATTTCTCCATTTTGGAGAAAACCAGGATCATTCCTGAATGTTTCTCATTTTTTTTTTCAATTCATTCTATTCATTTCTATTGAAACATGCAATTCATTTCAGGTTTTATCGAGCTAGCGGAAGGACTAATTAGACATATGTAGTTGAGGCTCAAATGATTTATAATCATGTTTCGCTTTTCTCTTATTAATTAAAAACTCATTTAGTAATGAAGTCATTTCACTATAGTATCGTGACTAAGCTCTCCCTAACAACATACCATTACAAAAGCAACTACTCAGTGCTCGTCTAATGACCTTGTCATTAGTGTGTTACCCTTATAGGATATCCTTGATCTCTTTGAGATAATATTTGTTCTCCCAATATGATCATATTTTATCTCATGGTAACCATTACAAATACCTTCATGAAAAGTCAATCACTATCAAACAGTGATCAAGTCGTCCGTGAGCACGTTTACTTTTCATCAACCATTTAATGCCAATGAGAGGATATCATTTACCCATGTTCTGGGCTCTGAATTCCACTATTGTGAATGAAGCTACATACTACAGAAGTTGTACACCCAATGCACCAGGTTTCGGTTTCTTATCTATTTGAACTTAGGCTTTCACTTACATCAAAGTTTATGAATCACACATACATAGTCCACCATCTACTCAAGATTTATGTATGCTATACTATGAATGTCACAAATGAATAAATCTACAAACAGATTTAGGATCTATTCTTCTTGGTTCCTGTTTGATGTACTGCCAGTCCAGTCAGTTACATTTATGTCTCTGTCTTATGAGAGTCATTCGCTCTGATGCCCAAGACAAGGCATCTCTCCAATTGGACTTGATAGATGACAGATTAGTCTCTCAATCAGTTTTCTCATTTCCGATTAGACTAAGGACATGTTTAGGTTCATCTACTAATACATGTTATCTCTCTGTATTACTATTCGACCACGTAATACCGCTTAGTATTAGTTAAATATTAAACAACCAATGAGCAACATTTACTTCTATTTTTCTTTGCGTGTAAAAACCATGTGAGGAAAATATATAAAGTATTAATGTAATTCATGAATAATTTTATTAACCAATTTGTTCTAAAAAATTAGAAGTGTACTTAGGTAAAAAGAATACTCTCAGGGCACTAGATCCAACACTTTGGACGTCTTATTATAAGAATGACTAAAATTATGATTGCCACTTTTTATATGAAGATTAAATTCCCTTATAGGGAAAGGATAGGTTTCATTAAATCTGACCGGAAAACAACCAGGCAGTGTCATATATTGTCAATTAAGCAAACGTATAAGCAGGAGCCACAGGGTTAAAGTTTGCAACAAGCAAATGTTGCTAGCTGGGTTTTAGATTTGGATAGTTTGGATGTTTGAAGTGAGGAAAGAATTCATAAGCCAGAAGCAACAGAAGTCACAAAGACTTTGCAATTGTTTTATGATAAGACAGACTTAGTGTAAAAGAAGGACTTACTGCAGTGCTTGAGGGATAGTTCAGACAGTTTTGCATGGTTAGCAGCAGACGTACCTGTTGTGGATCCTTAGGTGATTGTCTATCAGTTAAATGTGTCATCTAGTGTTAAACCAATCATGTAGAAAAGAAGAAGGTTTGCTCCATAGGTTGTGGAGGCCATTAAATAAGAGGTAGGCAAGCTATTTTTAGCAGGATTTATCAAAGAGGTGGCGTACCTAGACTGGGTGTCAAATGTTGTGATGGTGAAGAAGGCCAATGAGAAGTGGAGAATGTGCATGGATTTTACTTGTCTTAACAAGGCTTTTTGGAAGTATAATTTTCCTTTACCCTCGATTAATAGATTGTTAGATGCGTCATCAGGCCACATGTTCATAAGCTTCATGGATGTTTTCTCAGGGTATAACCAGATTTCCATGTCTCTAAAAGATCAAGATAAAATGAACTTTGTCACAGAAGAGAGCTTGTTCTGCTATCGAGTTATGCCTTTTGGGTTGAAGAATGCATGTGCAACCTATTAGAGCTTGGTTAATAAGATTTTCAAAGAGTAGATTGGTTGCAGTGTTGAGGTCTACGTAGATGACATGTTAGTAAAGAGTTCTACTCTTAAGGGGCATATTGGGGATGTTTTCAAAGCTTTTTTTGTTCTACAAGCTTATAATATGAAGTTAAATCCAGAGAAGTACGCTTTTGGTGTGAGAGTAGGGTAATTCTTAGGCTTCTTGATTTTAGAAGGAGGAATAGAGGCAAACCTTGAGAAGACTTGGGCCACTCTAGATATGCCTCCCTCGAAAACTATTAAAGACATTTAATGCCTAACAGGGAGGATGGTTGCACTCAACAAGTTTGTCTTTAGAATGACAAATAAGTGATTACCTCTCTTTAAGGCCTTAAGAAATTCTTTTAGTTGGAAAAAGGAGTGTCAGACTACTTTGAAAAGTGTAAGTTGTACCTCACGTCTCCACCGCTTTTGATGTCGCCCTGAGTGGGGGAGACTATTTATCTTGATTTGGCAACCTTTGAAAAAATAGTGGTAGCAGTTTTGATCAGGACAGATGGGGTTCACCAATTTCTAGTGTACTATGTTAGTAAAGTGTTGCAGAATGACGAAAAAAGGTACTCAAAGACAAAAGAACTTATTTTCATTTTTATAGTGGTAGCTCACAGGTTGCGGCCATACTTTCAAGCCCATTTTGTGACAGTCATGACAAGTTAACCCATCAAAGACATATTGTCTAAAGTAGATACCTCAGGTGTAATGACCAAGTATGGAATTAAGCTAGTAGAATTTGGAATAGAGTATGCCCTAAGAACATCAATCAAAGCTCAGATCTTAGTTGATTTCATGTTGGAATGTTCTTTTGATAAATTGCCAAATCTTACAGGTAACTTTTTAATTTGAAACACTATTACTCACATAAATGATACGATAGTATGTCACATTGGTTATTGTAATTTTATTTGACAAGTATTTGTTTTACTTCATGATATTTCATTACAAATATACATTTGGTTCTAAAAAAATTTTCTGTTGATTATACAAGATGTAGTAGTTAGCTCATCACAAGAACAAACTAGCCTAACTACGAAGACGAGATCTGAATTGGGCGTTCTCCTTATAGAATCTAATGAGAATGAATGGAAATATTGACTCTCCTGTAGTTTCCAAGCATCTAACAATACTACTGAGTATGAGGCATTAATTTCTGGACTAAAATTAGGTCTACAGTTAGGGGTAAAGGAGTTGATAATATGCATTGATTCTCAGTTGGTAGAAAGAAAAAATGAATGGGGAATATGAAGTAAAAGAGCCTAGTTTGAAGAAGTACCATGCCATAGTTGTTCAGCTACTCACTCAATTTGGCAAGGCAGAGTACAAATAGATATCTAGGACATAGAATACCAAAGTTAACATTTTATCTAACGTAGCGTCCTTTATAACTATTGATCAAAGGGGGAAAATTTTGCTAAAATATAGAGCCACCCCAAGTTGTGATGCCCAACAAGTGTTCAATCTGAGCCAAGAGGAAACATGGATGACACCCATAATACAAGCTCTGCATTGGGAAACTCACTAGCCCAACAAAAAAAAGTTCACTAAAATACAACATAAGGCTGCAAGGTATGATATTATTATTTATATTTAATATATACTTGTATTCGCAAGTTCCTTAACCCTCATTCAATTAAAATTATTCAATCTATAACCTTCAGATATTTCATGTTAGAGGGTGTGCTTTTGAGATGTCTCGATCCCACTGAAACTGAATATGTTATGAGAGAGATACATGAGGGGATATACGATGATCAACTGGGAGAAAGACTGGGAGAAGGGTAGGGATATTATTGGCCAACTGTATAGAAATATGTACATCACATGGTTCGCACTTGTGTTTCCTACTCGAAACATGCTCAAGTGCAAGGATCACTAGCTGAGACTTTACAAGTGATGTTTGGTCCTTAACCGTTTGCAACCTGGAGAGTAGATATTTTGGGTCCGTTACCATTAGCCACAGCTTAGAAGAAATTCATAGTTATATTTGTGGACTATTTTGCTAAGTGGATATAAGCTCAAGCTCTAGCTACAATCATAGAGAGATAAATGGAATCTGTTCTTTGAAAATCCATTATTTGTAGGTTTGGCATTCCATGTTTGATTATAATAGACAATGGATCCCAATTCTAAGGAAATTCAAGAACTTCTGTAAGGACCTATAGATTTCCCTCGCTCAAAGCTCTATAAAAACGCCCCAAACGAATGGTCAAGTAAAGGAAATGAATAAGAAAATCCTAACGGCTTTAAAGAAAAAGGTTGATGAGGCTAAAGGTGCCTGGTTAGAAGAGCTACCAGGAATTATATGGGCCATTCGAACTTCTCCTCTCAGCGTAATTGGAAAGGCAACATTCACACTGTTATATGGGGAAGAAGTAGTAATCCCTGCTAAGATAGGCTTTCGATCCCATAAGACATCTCATTTTGATGAAAATGCCAATCAATAGGTCATTAGACTCAACTTAGATCTTATTGATGAAGTTAGAAAAACATAAAAAAATTAGGAATGTTGTGCGAGCTCTGCAAGTTGCTCGATACTACAACTCTAGAGTGAAAAAAAAGTTTCAAATGGGTGATTCAGTCTTAAGAAATACTAAATCTAGTTTCCCAACATCACAATAAGGAAAAATGACCCCTAATTGGGAGGGACCCTACAAAATTGTTGAAAAAATAGGCTATGAAGAAACCATCATTAAAGGAATTGATATTATCTCTTTAGGTGGCCTTGGATGAAGTTGGTATGGTAAGTGTGGGGATTGTTGAATGTATTATAGAATAGGAGGTAAGAAGGATGAAATTTGAAAATGCTCACCAATCCTTCAACTGGAGCGCAATTTGTGACCAATTATTAGGCAAGGTATCGAACAAGTTTAGTGGTAGTTGGATATAGATCAAATGGTTAGAAGATAATTTCTCATATATCGACAACTCCACTAGTGCCATTGAAAAGCAACAATACGCGTGAGCATTCATACTGAGGTTAATCAGGGGTCTTCTATTGCAAGATAAATCTCGAAATCTGGTACATTTAAGGTAGCTTCTACAACTAGTTGACTTAAAAGAAGCGAGGTGACTCACTTGGGGATTAGCTATGTTGGCAACATTGTATGTGCCGAGCAACGGAAGCACCAAAAATTAAATTCGGTGGTTGCATACTCCTTTAGTCATAGACATGGTACCGCCTACCATTTTTATGTTCCCAAGTAAATGCCTCTTATGAGTTCCCACTCGTAATAATGTAAAATTCATTTAGTAATATAGTTATCATAATATTTTTTTTCATTATTATGTTTTTGAAATAACATATTATTTGAATAGGTGGAATAAAGACGCGAGTCATATGGGTATATCAAACAAGCACAAAGATATCTAGCTATTGTTAGATCAATGATTAGAAATCGAGGTTGGTTTTTGAATTTTTCAATTATATAATATTTACGTATAAATTTGAAATTGAATATTAGGCACGTAATAAAATTTATAATTTCGTATTGTAGTTTCAATGGTTGCGATACTATGATCCATGAATTCAAGAATGCATCCCAACCAAATTTTGGCGAATCACAATATCTAGCACGTCAATGTGCCACTGATAGTTTCTGAAATGGTTGAGATGGACAAATTTGATTGATTGATATGCTAGTTCAAGTTTGTGCAAAGTACTCCGTTGTCACCCTAAGAGCTCGAAGAACTTCACAAGATTGACTTGCGAGGGAGAATAAATGAAGATTGTCCTAAATTCCATGCCAAATATATCTACATCTCGGAACATAAGTAAGATTTCATACCTATGCACGAACCAATTGTTCAACCAAATTTGGCAACCTATTCGGATTACATGACATGGTTTGGACTTCATGATAAGCCATATCTATTTCTAGAAGAGGAAAGGAGTAGGCGATGTCGTCGTAGAAGGCAAAAATGACCCTACATGATGTAACATCCCGATTTTGGGCCTAGTCGGAACAGTGGTTTCGGGATCACAAATTCGATGAGGAAAAATTTATTTTTCATATATTTTTATGGTCTATGATTTCAAGGAATGATTTTTTGAAATTTTTTTTGAAAATTTCGACATTTCGACACTCAATTTAGTCAAAAAGGACTAAATTGTAAAAAGTGCAAAAGTTGAGTTCTACTTGTTAGAGGTGTCCAATTGTTATGAAACTTTAAATTGGAGGTGCTTATATGGAAATTAGACCATTGGTTAAGTTGGTGGACAAAAATGGACATGAGATAAGTGAAATAGGAAATTTTTAAGTTAGGGGCAATTTGGTAATTTAGTAATAAAAAGAATTAAAAAGGGAAAAAGATGGCAAAATGTGCTGATCTTCTCCATGGTGAACGAAAATAGCAAGGGGGAGCCATAGTTAGGGTTTTCAAGCTTCCAAGCTCCATAGCAAGTGATTCCAAGCCCCGTATTTAATGTTTTTTTACGTTTTTGGAGTCCCGATAACTTGATTTAGCTTATTCTAGCAATAATTTAACCTAGGGTTTCTATTTGGAAAAATACCCATAGGTGAAGTGTGTTTATTTTTATGTTTTATGGTAGAATATGAAGCTTGAAATTATGTTAAACAACTTTTGCTAAGCGATTTTAGGTGAAAATGAGTAAAACGACATAATCGGTAAAAATACCTAATGTTCATAAGTACATGTTAGAGTGGGAATTTTATGTTTCCATAGAAGGAAAAAATGTTCAGCATGTCATAAAACATAACAATAAGGGGTGAAGTTTAATTTCCGAGCTTTGGGGAAAAAGTGTAATTATGCAAAAGTTTAAGGGCAAAATCATAATTTTCCCAAAGTTCGAGTCAAGGATTGTTTTGATGAATTTGAGCATTAAATAAGTTAAATTTTCTATTATAGATCAAGAAGAATGAAATTCGGAGTTAGATTGGGGAAAGAAAAAGATATTGGACTAAGTTGCTAGATTTGGTCAAATTTTGTACCGAGGTAAGTTTACGGTAAATAAATGCAATATTTCAATAATTATTATTAATGCTTTTATTTTCCAGAAATTATATATTTATTTCATGAATTTATTTAATGTTGACTCAAGTATGAGATGATAGAGAATTAGTATTAAAAAGTCCCGTTGAAACTTTTGGAATGTATCGGATACAAATGTCATATTATTTGGGTGATGAGATCCCATGTAAGACCATGTTTGGAACATGACATTGGCATCATTGAGATTATGAGAGGTCCCATGTAAGACCATGTCTGGGACATGGCGTTGGCACCGAGATGAGAGGTCCCCGTAAGACCATGTCTGGGACATGGCATGGGCACCGATATGAGAACTCCCATGTAAGACCATATCTGGGATATGGCATTGGTAGTGCAAGAAGAATCTCATGTAAGACCATATCTGGGACATGGCTTTGGCTTGTTATTATCAGAAAAGAGACCCAAGTATCCTTATTATTCCAATGTGGCTCAACGGGCTAGTAAACAAATTATGTTCCATGAAAGTTCAGGTAAAAGCATAAATAGAAAATTCAGGTGAGTTATAAGAGTTAAGAACATATTATGTTATCAATTGAGAATCAACATTTCAGCAAGAGAAGAGTAAGTTATAATCATGAGTTATCTAAGTAAACAAGTAAGTGAACAAGTAACAGATTAAGTAAAGAGGAAATTAGAGATCATGACACTTGAGTATATTTATTTGTGTTAAATGTTGTTATTTATTTGCTTGTAAACTTACTAAGATTTAAGCTTACTCCCTTTATTTTCCTTCTTTTATAGTATTTCAAAGCTAATTTTGGGATCTTAAAGACGTCGGAGAACGCTCACACTATCAACAACAACAACAACTCGGCATTTTATGATGATCAATGTTTGAGTTATGGCATGTATAGGGACTTAGTCATTTTGAATGTATGTCCTTATGATATTGCTAAAGGATGATGTGTAAATATGTGATAATGTTTAGCTATTAAAATGGCTAAGTAAGAATATGTTTGGTATTATGAATGGCTAGGTGATAGTTTATACCTAGAAATTATGAAAGAGTAAAAATTTGCAATGAAATAGTTTTGGGACAGCAGCAGTGACGTGACTTTGAAAAATCACTAAGGATAGTATAAAATTAATTAGAGAGTGAATGATATATAGAATTAAATATTATCGAGTTTATTTTCATAGAAAAATAACGGTGTGGGTAAAAGAATTTTATATTCTGAGATATTTGAATTTTAGTGAGACAGGGTCTGAATGGATTCTGAAGTCCCTGTTCTGACTTTAGAAAATCATTAAAAATTGTACAGAAAGAATTAGAAGTTATAATTTATATTTTTTTTGTTCCTTATTGAGTATACTTTTAGTAGAAATAAGTTTTAGCACCATATGAAGTCTATAAAATGAGATAATTATTTTTTAGTGATGAGAGGTCAGGACTGTCAAATACTGAAATAGGGGAGACTTTAACTAATAAAATGTACTAATCGACCAATCCAAAAATTCTGAAAATTTTATGGCCAGAATTTATATGAGTCCAGTTTTGGATAAAATTTACGGATCTAAATTTAGAGTTTTGTAACTCGAGTTATTATTAATTTAGTGACTACTGTGCAGGTGGACAGTTTTATTGTGAATAGTGAAATAAATTATTTTTATTTGTTTAAGTAATCGGAAAATTTTTAATGTTCCCGGTTGGGACCAGAACCATTTTCGTTGCATTTTTAGGGTCTCGAGAGTTCTTTTAGGGACATATTGATTGAATGTGAGTGAATTAATTTTAAAAGTAATTTTTTATGCTCTAAACTAGTAAGTTAAGTCAGTTAACGCCTCGTGCTCGACTTCAGCAACGGTCTCGGGTAAGGGGTGTTACACATGAGGCAGCAATCGGGAGTACATGTGTCGATTTCATCATTATCAGGTCTAACCTCAAATACTATACCAATGGTGTAACACCCCTAACCCAAATTCGTCACCAAATTAAGGCTACGGAGCATTACTGTACAAACAGAACAATAAAACATACATTTCATACATTGTTATAAACATAATACAAACCAACCATTCACATACACATCGTCCCTAAATCGAGCCCTTGAGGCCCTAAAAATAGCTTGGGAGCAAATCAGGACCAACTTGTAATCATGTGGAAAGTTTATAAAAGAATTACAAATTTTGGAATACAGGGGTCACACAGCTATGTAACCAAACCGTGTGCCTCACACGGTGGAGACACACGCCCATGTCTCAAGGCATATAAAATCGAACTAGGGACACATGGTCGTGCCCCAGCCCGTGTCCTAACCTATGTAACTCTCTGAGTAGGGTCACATGGTCGTATCACACACCCGTGTGCCAAGCCGTGTAACTAACTGACTTGCATATAAAGGAACCTACAGGATACACACGGTCGTGTCACCACGGCTGAGTCACACACCCGTGTCTCAGGCCGCGTGGACATAAATTTGCCTAAAATCAAGCCATTTCCAACACGAAATCATGCATACACCTATAGACCTTTTGTACACATAAACTTACCTTTTCAATTCCTTTTCATACCCGTTGAACCATCTAAAATATCATCAGATACCCAGGAAAGCTCACACGAACTATGTTTAAACATATAACTGTAACATTTCCTTTACATTGTTGTTCACACGAACTGTGGGTCAGAATGTAAGCTACACGATGCTGCTCACATGAGCTGTGGAGTGTCTACAACAATGCAGGACCTCAGCCATAGGTACGACAGTTAAGACCAGCACCCAAAACATGAAATCCCTAATGACATGTCATTTGTATCCTACGAATTCTTAAGGTTCAACCAAGACTCAATAATTGTTATAGCATTGCCTTGGATATACAATGTTCAATAGCATTATAAATACATAATAACATGCAATTGAATAATATGAGTATAGTAGTTTGTACATACGAACTTACCTCGACGACTAGGGTGTAGAAACGAAGTCGAACTAATTCGAGGCTTTAGCTTTTCCCCAATCTAAATCCATACGTGGTCTATTTTGATCTAAACAGATAAAATTAATACATTTAATATCTTTAGCATTCAATTTAGTCCACATTTCATATTTTTGTTAAATTACTATTTTCCCCTAACATTTTAACTTTTCACAATTTAATCCTTAAGCTCATAAATTGAAACTTAAACATTTTAATCCTTTTCTTGAGCTAGCCGAATTCTCTAGGGAATTAAATCAATCCATGCAATCCATCATTTCATAAATTTACCATGAACTTTTACCATTTTTACAAATAAGTCCCTAAATACAATTTTCATCAAAAATCACTTTACAAAACTTGTTTATTTATCAACAAGGAATCATAATCTATCATTAAATATCAAGAATCACACAAAATCATTCATGGGATAACCCTCAATCTTTAATATTTTTACAAATTGATCCCCAGGCTAACTAGATTAAGCTAAAACAACTTCAAAAACATAGAAATCATTAAAAACAAGACTCAAAATCATACCATGCAAGAGAAGCAAGCTGCGCTGAAACCTCCTCTTCTTCAATGGCTAAAATTGGTTAGGTTTGATGAAATGAAGAAGATGACATTTTTGTTTTACTTAATTTAACCTTAATTTACTTAATTACCAAATTAACCTTTAAAAACTTTAATAATTTCAACAAAACTCCATAAACACCCACTAGTAACTCAATTGGTCTATTTACCATTCAAGTCCCTTAGATTAAAATTTCATGGCTATTTGACACATTTAACTAGTAAACTCTACTTTTGTAGTTTTTATGATTTAGTCCTTTTCACTTAATTAATCATGCACACATCAAAATTTCTTCACAAAATTTTAATACGACCTTACTAACATCCCATAGACATAAAATAATAAAATAATAATAACTTAATCGTCGGACTTGTGGTCCCAAAATCACTGTTCTAATTTTACTGAAAATGGGCTATAAGATATGGGTGCACTATGTCTCGATCAGTATGGTTCATATTTTTTTGTTCTTTCACTAACCCTCTTTTTTTTACACAAGCACCACATTATGCACCACCTCTATCCACAAGACCTGTAACAGCCCGTTTTTAGTGAAATCAAAACAGTGGTCTCGGGACCACAAATTTGAAGTCAAAATAATTTTTTATTAATATTTTAATGTTTATAGCATGTTAGTAGTGTCGTATAAAAATCTCATGAAGAAATTTTATCGTTTGCATGATTAATTTGATAAAAAGGATTAAATTGCATAAGATGCAAAATTTGAGTTCTATAAGTAAAAGGTGTAAAATTGCTATGAAATTGGAAATGAATGGCCTTAAATGGTAATTAGACCATTTTTTATTTAATTGGACAAATATGGAAATTAAATTAAGTGATTTGGATGTTAATTAGTAAGGTTAAAAAAGTAAATTAATAAAACAACTTAAATTAAAATAAAGTAAAAGAAAGATATCATATTTCTCCTTCTTCTTCAATTGAAAATAGGGCTTAAGGAAGCCATAGCCAAGCTCAAACATTCGGTCATCTCTCTCTTTGTGCATGTAAGTGCATTTTTGTCCGGTTTTTAATGATTTTTATGTTTTTAGAGTTGTTGTAGCTTAATCTAGCTAGGTTGAGGACTAATATTCAAATTTTTTAAATGTTTAGGGTTTTACCATGAATGTATATGCATTTTTATGATATTTGATAGAAGAAAATGAATGATTGTTGTTAGATACACAACTTTTGTTAAGAGATTTTTGATAAATTTATCAATTAGGGATTAAATTGAAAAATAGAAAAATACAAGGTGAAATTATGAAATAAATGAAATGTAGGGCTTACTAAGGACCTATATTAAATTCGGCTATGGTGGGTTAATGGAAAATTTCTTGAATTTTCATTTTATGAGCTAGGGATTAAATTGAAATGTTATCAAAATTATAGGGGCAAAAATGTAATTTTGATAAAATATGAGTTTGGATTGAATTGAATAGAATTAAGTTTGAATGAGTTAAATTTGATTCTTTAGACCAAGAAAAGCATCGTACGGATTTAGATCGGGGAAAGGAAAAAGTGTCAGATTAATTGATCAAATTTCTTCGTTTGTGATTGAGGTAAGTTCATACATGTAATTGAAGTTTTAATACACTTTAAATTAAATTCTATTATGTTGAATTATGATATTACGACTCTACAGAAATATCCAATGAAGTTTTGATGACTTTCGAATCCTGTTTGAACCTTAGGAATATATAGGATACAAATGACATGTCATTAGGGTTACCATGTTTCAGGTGCTAGTCCTGAACGTCCTACTAGTGACTGAGTTTCTGACTTGTGTTGTGGTTACTTGACAGATTGTGTGAGTAGCACCGTGTAGCTACGTTTCGACCGATAGCTTGTATGAGCATACCCGTTTATGGCTTGAGAGAGAGAATCTATATGAGAAAAGAGAAAGAAATGATTTTGACCATATGTTAGCACACAGTGTGTGAGATTCTCGCATATCTGATATTATTCTAGTGGTTCAACATGTATAAAAAAGGAAGGAAGGACAGATATTTTGATATGTAATGCTATGAAAGCATGAAAAAGGTATGAGTTGGTGATGCTTAAAATATGCCTAACTATGTTCATGAAAGTATGAATCCTTATATGTTATGTACATAAAAGCTATTATGCTATGCAATAAATTTGCTAAGTTCTGTGGTTATCACTAACTTGAATGGTTGTTGTTGCTTAGGCTTATGCCAAGCTTTGGATTAGCTTATTAATTGCCTTTAAGCTTATATATCGAAATGGTAAGCTTTCTTTATGAATTATGAACTTACTAAGTATTAAATACTTCTCTTATGTTACTTTATTAATGTTTTGTAGTCAACTGGAAGCTCGTTCAGGTTGGAAGCTTGTCAGAGTTATATCATACTATCCATCGGCTATATCAGTAGATTTTGATGATTTTGAGTCATGGTTATAATGGCATGTATAGGCATCTTTGTTTGATGAAAATAGCCATTATGTGTGGCTTGTAAATATGCTATTTTGGTTGATGAAATAGTTGATATGATATCATGTATATATGGCACTTTAAATGGTTGTTATTTTGGCATCTAGGTACTAAAATGATGGTAGTGAAATGGTGAGTATAGTGGTATGCTATGAAATGTTGGTTGATATGGAATGAGATAGTACATAAAGTTGTTAATGAATAGTTTTGATAGCCTTGAATGTGTTTGGCATTTGGTAAATTTAATTAGGGTAGATGATAGATGTGGAAATGGTCATAATGGTATTTGTTGTGCATGAGAATGGTATGTGAACATTATGGTAAATGTATTATTTAGGTTATTCAAATGGTTGATTGAATTATGGATGAATTTAGTAAGTGTTTAATCAAGTTTGATTGTTGAGACTGAGGTGCCATTTTGGCATATTGGTTGAATGGTTAGTTAATATGATATTTTAGCTTGTATATGCATATGATAGGTGCCATTTGAATGCATGAAAATAGGTACCTTTGGTAGGTATAAGTGGCTAGACTTTGGTTGAGAAAAATGGCTTGGAAATGGCCTATTTTTCGTCCAGATGGCCAAAGACACGGGTGTGTGTCTCAGCCATGTGTGACACACGTCCATGCTGCACGACCATGTGTCCCCTGTAGCTTACATAGGGTTGCAAGTCAGACAGTTACACGGCCCAGCACACGGCCTGACACACGGGCGTGTGATGCAATTTCAAGGGGTACATAGCCTGGCACACGGGCATGTGGCTTGGTCGTGTGACCCAAGTTAGAGAGTTACACGGGCACGGGCACGATCGTGTGTCCCTACTTCAAATGCCCGCATGGCCTGAGACACGGGTGTGTGTCTCAACCGTGTGAGTCACACGGCCTGGCCACACAGCCGTGTGACCCCTGTAGTTTAAAAATTTGTATCTTTTTTCGAAAAATTCTATATGTTTCTGATTTAGTCCCAACTCATTTCTAATGTGTTTTTAGGGCCTCGAGGGCTCGTATAAGGGTCTATATGCCGAGTTTTAATAATATTGCTATATTTTATGCTATGATTTGTATATGTTCAATAAATGTTCATTGTATGATGTTAATTTTTGATAATGCTCCGTAGCCCTAATCCGGCGATAGATACGGGCTAAGGGTGTTACAGGACCATATTACACACCACTACTGACAACAACACTAATGTATTCGCGATCGCCTACAATTCCATATTCTATCCACAACTGGGTTATCCGACACCATATACTTCTTCGCCGATAGTGTCACAAACACCCCCAGCTTCATTGTTTTTCAAAGGTCGGTCATCTTCGCAACCACCTATTAATACCACTAACAATATACAATAGGAGCCTAAGATACAAACACAATCTAGTATGGAGGAATGAGATGAAGGTCAAGATCAAGATGGCGGTGGAAGATGACGTTGAAGAAGATAAGGAGCCAAAACCCCAACTATGACAAAATCCTCCTCGTAATCGACACCAATCGGGTTGTGACACACACATTCAGGTCGACGACACCGATGAATTTTTTCTTTAAAATTTTCTCATGTAAATCATCATTTAGTTTGTTAACTTTTAATTTGTATTGTATTAAGTTTTTTTCATCCATAATGTACTTATTCCAATTTTATCAAACAATTTTTTCTATTGTATTTTATATCAATAATATACTTATTTACAATCTACAGAAGAAATTAAAAAAATTGTTTATATTGTACTCTATTGTATTTTATATCAATAATATACACTTATTTTCAATCTAAGAAAAAAATCAAAAACTGTTTGTATTGTATTCTATCATATGCCTTTTCAATAATATATATTTATTTACAATTTACCAAAAAATGAGAAGCAATGAAAAATGAAAAAAACTGAATAAACTGTTTGTTTTTTTTTTTGTATGTTTATCAAAAATATGAATAAATATTTTAATTAGGTCTTTCCTCAATGTTGCCCCCAAGTGTGGACATGTTGACTTATTATGCCTTGGGTTCCTACAATGACTACATAACCTCGGTTGGTTTATCTTCTCCCGAATGTCCATATTTTTTTTGTATTCGACTAGAACTTGGTTGAACTTTTGTCTTGCAACGCAACATAATATCCGGTAGCAACTCGAATGGAGCACTCGAGATAGGTGACCATATACTTTCATTTGAGACCGATGGGAATTCAGATTTCCATACTTTATATATGTGTTTTAGTTTGTAAATTTCATCAACATAGCTCATGCAATACAGAAGTGTCGAGGCACATGCAGTAATTGCATGTGCGTATGGAAAAAGAAGTGCTTGAAATCTCCCATAGTCACATGTGCTTCGTCTCAGGTATACATGGTATGATCCCCTGATAATACCTTTTTTGAGTATATGGAACTTGTAACCCAAAATATTTGATTTGGACACAAGTGACACACTATAGACATAGAGTTCGCTCTCTCTGCATTTTCTCTAATATATTTTATCACCTATTCGGACCAAATGTGACCACCCTTTATCTGTCCAACATATTTTTCGCTCGCTTTGGAAATAAGGCTGCTAAACAAAAACATGTTTCTTTGGCCACCAACATTATCAAAAAATGACGCATCCCCTTCAATACAGAATTTATGCATTGAGTCATGTTCCCATTGTCGTGTGCCCGTATCGTAGACATCCATCATATGATTGAGTCCACTGCTCCTTTGGTATCCCATCGAGGTATTCTGCACCAACTTTATTTATAGCCTGTAAGTTATAATAGTCTGCTCGGAAGCAACCCAATATTTAGTTACTATTTTGGGTATAGTTGTTAAAGTCAATGGTAGAATTGAGTAAGTAAAATATTCATTTTGGCTAAGTAATGCATTATGTGGGTTTTGTTAGCTGGCAAATTCCAGGTTACGGCGAATCCTTAGTTTTGGCAAACTCTTCTGTTAAGTATTTGCCTACCCCAAATGTTTAGGTGAACTCATTAAGTTCGCAGTTTGGTAGATTTATTTCTATATTTTGTGCATATTATGATAACTTAGTTGGTTATGTTGTGGTTTGGTTGAGTCCTAGTTAAAACTGAACTAGAATACTGTAGATGGTTAGACTTAAAACTTGTTAAGTGCGTTTACTCACGGGAATCAAGGGTGTTAGTGGAATTATCTTATTTTCCCACTAAACCTTGTCTCTGTTGTGAGTATATAAGGATAATGTTGGTCATTAGGAACTACCTTTTCATCTTCTTCTTTCCTGAATTACTCTATAAGTTTTTGAAAAACCTTTGCGTAGAAAGCTGCATCGATGAGGGTTCGCAGTGTTTAGCTAACACCTACACTTGTACCAGCTTATTGGTAATTTTTGGTAAACCCTTAGGTTATTATAGATGAAAGTATTACATGCTTAGACCTTGGAATTTTTTGTGAGGAAGGAAAATTTCTGATTCTGAGTTATTTGATACTGAATCTTGCATGCATTTTAAGTTTTGATAGTTTAATAATCTGATTGGAATATTTATATTTCTTTTAGCACAAGAAACTAATGAAGGTCCTAGCGACAAGGGCAAAGGACCTGTTGTGTAGATCACTGTATTAGAAGTTTCAGGTGAGTTCCTTCTTACTTCCAAGTGCTGCGAATTCCATTGTTGTATAAATTGTGTATGGTAAGTAATCTCTTTTAGTATCGCCTGGGTAGTGTTGGTATAGGTGGTGGAAAATCCAGTGTCATTAGTATGAGTATAGTTTGTCTGTGTTATGGAGTAAATACGATCCTTCTTACTCAAGCCAATACCATCTCTGTGTGGTATGTGTGATGTTATATGTGATGATAATGAAGAGTGGTTGTTTGTGATGCCTCCAGTAGAGCAATTATAGTGCAAACCGGACTGGCATATTATAATAAAACATACTTTGATGAACTGAAACGATTTGAGGAGTTAAGGAGGAGTATGTGCACGAATATGATTGTGTAACACACCAAACCCGATCTAAACGTTATGACCGAATCTGGCGATGTCACATTGTAACACCCCTTACCCGTATTCGACGTCAGACTAGGGTACGAGGCATTACTAGAAGACATACATTTGCATACTATTAAACTGAGTTACAAAATTTCATCTGAATTAAAACTTTTAAATTATTAACGTGCTTTTATAATTCTTTACAACATATCCTCGAAATATTATATTCATAACAAATAGGGCCTACTAGACCCGATATTTACTCATGTAATTCAAACCTTCATTTCCATTTCATTCAATTCACAATTTCTCATGTTCACAATTCAAATCAATTTCTCAATCCAATATATATATTTCAAGTTACACGAACTTACCAGGCTAAATTGCAAAAATACCAAAATTTAGGGACATTTTGGTAATTTTCTATTTTCCTTGAATTTCCACCCAATCTTGATATAAATTAATATTTCATTCAATTTATTAATTTAAATAATAAAACAATTCATTTCATGCAATTTGGTAATTTTTTGACATTTTTACTAATTTACCCTTAAAATATTACTTTTATTCAATTTAGTCCTTGAACCTAAAACATGCAAATTGGCCATTTTTAATGAAAACTCATGCTTGTTGAATAATCATTTATTTTTCTCCTCCTCCTCTCCATTCCACATCCTTAATGTATAATATGCTTATATGTAACATTATTTATAATTCCACCATTTATTTATATATTAATTCAAAGCTATCCACTTGAGTTGTAGTCACTAAATTATTTATATCTTGAGCTACGGAACTCCAAATTAAGATCTGCTAAATTAATATGAAACTAGACTCACAAATATTTTTACAGTAATATTTTTAGAATTTTTGGTTTAGCCAATAAGTACAGTTTATTCTTTAAATTTCCCCTGTTTCACTGTTTGATAGTTCCAACCCCTCTTCACTAAAAATTAATTATCTCTTTGTACATAATTTGGATGACGTTTTTGTTTGTTTCTATTAAAAATAGACTCATTCAGGATTTTTAAGATATAAAATTAAGCCTATAATTATTTTTATTCAATTTTTTATGATTTTCCAAAGTCAAAATAGGGGAACCCGAAATCATGCTGACCTTATCTAACAAAATTTATTATAACTCATGATTTACAATTCCATTACTTACACCGTTTCTTCTATGAGAAACTAGACTCAATAAAATTTAATTTCATATTTTTTTCATCCTCTAATTCAATTTCCACGATTTATGGTGATATTTCAAAGTTAACCTACCGCTGCTGTCCAAAACTGTTTTAATGCAAGACGTTGATAATCAAATTTATAACACCCTCCTTTCCTTTTCTCTATAATATTTCGCATCATTTTCACTTATTTCCCTTCACTAATATATCAAGAACATATGACTTTATTTAAGAAAACTCTACTATAACATCATTTCCATACTTTTTCAACAATAACAAACTTAAAAATATATTGAAATCTTGATGTTCTTACCTTATGCTATTGATTTCAATCTTTTGCTTGATTTTCTCTCTCCTCCAACTTCTATTTCTTGAATCTAACTTGACATTCTAGCTCCCCATTGTCTCCTTATTATTTTTCTCTCTTGGAAGCTATGGAAATTCTTTTGATTTCTAGGTGAAAATAGTGAATTTTTGGTGAAATGACCAAATTGTAAAGAAAGCAAAACTTTCTTTCTTCTCTTCTCTTCTAACTTTGGTTGCATGGAAAGATGATGATTTTTCATCATCTTTCCTCCCTTTTATATTAATCATTTAATAATAAAATAATACTAAAAATCTTAATAAAATATTAATTAAATAACATTTATCTAATTAATTAATTAAAAATATCACAAACATCATCATTACCTTCTAGAATTCTCTCTCTCTATTTGACCATTTTGCCCTTCATAATCTTTTGAAATTCCATCCTTGAGTCATCACTTAATTTGGTAAAATTGTAATTTAATTCCTCAAAATTCTTCACCTTTTCAATTTGGTCCTAATTCATCCATTTTTCTTAGTTTCTAGATTATTCCACCCTTAAATACTTACACTATTGGTCCTTCAAATTTTTTAGATTTACACTTTAATCCCTCAAATTTTGAGTATTTACCCTTGGGCAACAAAACTTTTCTCACTTTTGCAATTTAATCCTTTCTTGAATTAATATGTCATAATATACTTCCCAATGTTGACATAACTCAATATTACCCTTTTTATCACTTTATTTCCTTATTTTACTATATCAAGGATATTATCTTACTTTCTTACTGTAGTAATTTTCGGGGTATTACAGATTATCTGATATGCTTTTGAATCTGAATTCTGGGTATAAGGCTGGCATAAGGGTAGGTTGTATGCATCGTGTTAAGTTGGCAGGTAGTAACCGCCCATGTGTTATGTAAGTTGGCATATTGAATCTGTTTGTAGTCTACAAAAGCCATTGGGTTTATTATGATCACATTGTTTTGACCCTTCTAAAGGGTTTGGTGTTATCTTGAGTATTAATGTGTATGACTTGTATGTGCTCTCTCCTTAACTTTTGAACTCACTAAGTTCGTATGAATTTACTTGGTTAACTTTTCTTTCTCAGGTGTGCTTATTGAAGGAAGAAATTCAATTTTGGTTGTGGCGTGTAATTATATTTTGAAATCGACTTGTATAACGCGTTATTGCTTTTGGTTAAGACAACGTTTATAAGAATCTTTATAAACCTTCAAAGCTTGCATTTAATCTAATTTATATAAATCCCTTGATCTATGAGTTCGCCTTTTTGAACATATATGCTAAATGATTTTAAATATTGTTTTAACCATTGATGATGTACATTGAAACTATTGTACGGGGATAACATGTCTTATGTTTTATATATTTAAACTTGTAAATCGTATAAGGCCTTTGTCATGTGTTGTTTAAAAACGTATTCTTAATGTATCATTGATTTGATTGTTTCATTTAATTATTGGGGTTCACGTCTAGCTCTTAAATCCTTTATAAACTTTAAATATTAGTTGTTCAATCTGTATGTGCTAGTTGTGGCACTTTCTACTCGAATTTTGTGTTCAGATCGGGTAGGGAGTGTTACAAAAGTTCAACATTTCATGGAATCGCTGTTGGAGGAGCTCATAACCCGTCGAAGAAAATAAACAGTATATCCATGAATGCAAACAATGTATATGTTAAAGAATGATATATAAAATAATATTCACTAGGTACCCATGTTAGTAATATGTTGCCGCTTAGCATATTTATGAAATCGACCCATGTAACTTGACCCTGTATGAAGTATACAATACCTATGGTGTACATGACCCCAAAGGCTTCCATGTCGATCAATTACAACCTGTATTTTGGGTCCCTTATCAGAAATTATGCATATATCGGGTTGCGAAACAACATGCTTTCTAAAGTTAGTCAAAAAGAAATCCCAAGAATTAGTGGTTTCTTGTTCAACAATTGCAAAAGTTGTTGGCAAGATTTTTTTATTACCATCCTGTGCAATAGCCAACAACAAGCGATGCTCATATCTCCCATACATGAATGTGCCATAAATTTGGGCTAATGGCTTATAGTACCAAAATGCTTCGATGCATGGCTTGAATGTCGAAAGAAAGATGATGGAAAACTCTTTTCCATTAGACCATTCGATTTCCATAATACACAAGTTCCATTTGTAGATCGATGACAGTACCTGGGATGTACTAATTCAGTAATTTACACCATTTCCACGAATCATTATATTATTTATCCCACCTGTTATGCATCTTATCCATAGCATTTTCTTTTGCAACTCATGCTTTGAGTACAACATGATGTAATCGTATTGGCTTCGGATATTAGCAATAAAAACCAACACCAGAATCCTAAGACTCGCTTTCACCATAGGTCAAATAGTGTAAGAAATAATGTCAAAAATACAATTTTCGGATGATCCTGTGATATACCTGCAACAACACAAGTATGTGGAGAGTTATATTTCTTAATTGTCCAGAACCTCGTCTTTTTTCTCACAGATGCCATGATTTTTCGTCGACATCTATTGTCGTGCATTGCGCACTAGGTGATACGAGCCAAGGAGGTGACACTCAATGGGTTGTTTCTCCTAGTGGTCCAATCACTCGAAGCAAGGCACGACAATTAAAATCAAAGATGAATGCCTTTGTCCAAGACTTTGTTGCTACAAATTTAATTCATCATGTTCGTGACGTTGACAAATACGGGAATGCAATTCACTGGACCAATCTTGGAATAGTGCAAGCCCATAAATTAGTGGATTAATCTTTCATGTATCTTATTATTATTATTATTTACTTAATTCTCATTGGTTGGGACACATCACTTATGAGTTAAGTAATTTTATTGGTTAGGTTATTATTTATATATTTTCTTAGATAATTTTAAAGAGTTTTATTAGGGTTCAATTACTCTTGTATTTTACCTATAAATAGGCTTGCTTTCTACACATTGGGGGAGGGGGAATAAAAAAAGAGTATTTGTTTTCTGATGCAGAACCCCGGATCTAGACACAAGAGAAACACAAATTAGAAATAAAAACGAGAATAAATAAAATTAGTTAAATAATAATAAAAGGATAGATTTGCCCTATGGAACCCTTGGTTAACTTCCAACCAAAAAAGCCAATGATTGAGCGGCTTCCTACGAAACCCCTAGAAGAAGAACCTCTAGAAACACCGATGAACGGGAAGAAATTTGAATATTTTTAACTCCGAAATACCCTCGAAAGTAATAAACTCCAAACTAAATAGGAAGAGAAGAATCACTCTACTCTCAAAAATTTGCCTCACACAAATTTGGAAGAAAACAAATACTCTCTTTTTTATGTATATCCTCTCCAATGTGTAGAAAGAAAGCCTATTTATAGGCAAATTACAAGAGTAATTGAATCCTAATAAAACTCTTTCAAGAGTAATTGAATCCTAAAAACTCTTTAAAATTATCTAAGAAAATAAAATAAATAATAACCTAACCAATAAAATTACTTAACTCATAAGTGATGTGTCCCAACCAATGAGAATTAAGTAAATAATAATAATAAGATACATAAAAGATTAATCCACCAATTTATGGGCTTTCACTATTCCAAGATTGGTCCAGTGAATTGCATTCCCGTATTTGTCAACGTCACGAACATGATGACTTAAATTTGTAGCAACAAAGTCTTGGACAAAAACATTCATCTTTGATTTTAATTGTCGTGCCTTGCTTCGAGTGATTGGACCACAAGGAAAAACAACCTCTTGAGTGTCACCTCTTTGGCTCGTAGCATTCTCCCCCTCTTCAAGAAGATTCGTCCTCGAACCTGAACCTACATCAAATTCAAAAGGAGAAAGATCAGAAACATTGAAAGTAACACTAACACTATACTCACCAGGAAGATCGATGCGATAAGCATTGTCATTTATTTTCTCGAGTACTTGGAATGGTCCATCTCCTCGTGCATGAAGTTTATTCTTTCTCTTAGAAGGAAATCGTTCCTTCCTCATATGCACCCATACCCAATCTCCAGGTTCAAACAAGACTTGCTTTCGCCCTTTATTAGCTCGATGTGCATTGGGCTCATTCTTTTTCTCAATGGCTTTACGAGCCTTCTCATGGATCTCTTTCACTAAATCAGCTTTCCTTTCACCATCTAAATTAGCAATCTCATTCAAAGGTAAAGAAAGCAAATCTAAAATAGTAAGTGGATTAAAGCCATATACAATCTCAAAAGGAGTAAAACCTGTGGAAGAAAGAACAGAACGATTATAAGCAAACTCAACATAGGGTATCTATTCTTCCCAAGATTTAACATTCTTACCTATTATGGCTCTAAGCAAAGATCCCAAAACTCGATTTACCACCTCGGTTTGACCATCAGTTTGAGGGTGGCATGTAGTAGAGTAAAGTAGTTTAGTACCTAACTTACCCCATAACACCTTCCAAAAGTGACTAAGAAATTTTGCATCTCTATCGGAAACGATAGTCCTTGGGATTCCATGTAATCTCACAACTTCACGGAAAAATAGATCGGCAACATGGGTTGCATCATCAGTCTTATGGCATGGAATGAAATGAGCCATTTTATAAAATCGATCCATGACCACAAAGATGCTATCTCGTCCACGCTTTGTCCTTGGTAAACCTATTACAAAATCCATTGAAATGTCAGTCCAAGGTGAACTAGGAACAGGAAGAGGAGTATATAGACTATGAGGCATCACAGTGGATTTAGCTTGTTTCCAAGTAATGGAAGTAGAGAAAATTTTCTCAACAAGTTTTCGCATGTTAGGCTAATAAAAATGCTCATGTAAAACATCAGAAGTCTTAGTGACTCCAAAATGACCCATAAGACCACCATTATGAGCCTCTCGAACCAACAATTCTCGCATTGAACACTTTGGTAAGCATAGTCTATTATTTCGAAAAAGATAGCCATCATGCTTATAAAATTTGTGAAATGCACCATGTTCACATGCGTCATAAATGCATGCAAAATCAGAATCAGTGGCATATAAATCTTTGAGATACTCAAAACCTAATAACTTAGTATGTAAAGTACTAAGTAAAGTGTACCTCCTTGATAGAGCATCAGCCACAATATTATCTTTACCTTTCTTATACCTTATAACATAATGAAAAGATTCAATGAATTCAACCCACCTCGCATGTCGCTTGTTCAACTTACCTTGTCCTTTTAAGTGCTTAAGTGATTCATGGTCAATGTGAATCACAAACTCCTTTGGTAAAAGGTAATGTTGCCAAACTTCTAGTGCCCTTACCAAGGCATACAACTCTTTATCATAGGTTGAATAGTTCAAATGTGCTCCACCAAGTTTCTCACTAAAGTAGGCTAGTGGTTTACTATCTTGCATGAGGACGGCACCTATACCTACACCAGAAGCATCACATTCAATCTCAAAGGTCTTTTCAAAATTAGGTAAAACAAGAATAGGAGCATTACACAATTTATCTTTAACTTCATTAAATGCTAATTCTTACTTATCTGTCCAATGAAAAGATACATCCTTTTTAATAAGTGCAGTCAAAGGCGAAGCAATTGTGGAAAAGTTACGAACAAACCTGCGGTAGAAACCAGCTAACCCAAGGAAAGACCTTACCTCAGAAATAGTTTTAGGGATAGGCCATTCTTTAATTGCCTTTAACTTCTCCTCATCCACATGGATTCCTGTAGAACTTATCACAAAACCCAAAAAAATAGGCTTATCCATACAAAAGGTGCATTTTTCAAGATTAGCAAAGAGTCGTTCATGCTTTAACACATCCAATACTAATTTAACATGCCCAACATGATCATTCAAAGTTTTGCTATAAATCAGTATGTCATCAAAATACACAACGACAAATTTTCCTAAAAAAGGTCTAAGTATGTGGTTCATTAATCTCATGAATGTGCTAGGAGCATTAGTTAAGCCAAATGGCATGACTAACCACTCATACAGGCCATACTTAGTCTTAAAAGCAGATTTCCATTCATCACCTTGTTTCATTCTTATTTGATGGTAACCACTTTTTAAGTCAATTTTAGAGAAAATGCATGCATCATTAAGCTCATCCAGCATATCATCTAATCGAGGAATTGGATATCTATACTTTACCGTAATCTTGTTGACAGCACGAAAATCAACACACATTCTCCAAGAACCATCTTTTTTTGGGACGAGAAGAACAGGGACCGCACAAGGGCTTAGACTCTCACGAATCAACCCTTTCTCTAAGAGATCTTCAACTTCCCTTTGCAACTCCTTAGTTTCTTCAAGATTTCTTCGATAGACTGGTCTATTCAGAATACTCGAACCAGGCACAAAGTCAATTTGATGTTCAATCCCTCGTAAAGGAGGTAATCCCTTAGGCATTTCAGAAGGAAATACATCCTCAAAATCCTGCAAAAGATCAATAAAACAACTAGGCAAATGTGTATTAGGGTTAGTCAAAACAAATTTTTCTCTAAACCTAATAATTACAAATGTTTGTTTTGTACAAAGAGCAAATTTGATATCTCGAAACCTAGCGAATAAAATCACTCTCTCATATCGTGACTTGTGTGTGCAATCACTTACCAATGTTGGGCCTTTAAGTTGGCTTTTAACACTAAGGGCCTCTTTACTCTCAACCTTTTTTAATGATTTTACCAAACTTCACTTACCCATCTCACTAGCAAGTTTGGGTTGATCATTGTAGACTTCTTGAGGAGGAAGTGGAACCAAAGTAAACTTCTTTCCGAGGAACACAAAGGTATATTGGTTAAGGAAACCATCATGATTTACTCGTCGATCAAACTGCCATGGCCGTCCAAGTAATATGTGCCCAGCTTGCATGGAACAACATCACACAACTTTATCAGAGTATCTACCAATGGAAAATGAAACTAAGCATTGTTTAGATACTATTACCTCCCCACTCTCATTCAGCCATTGCAAGCGGTATGGCCCTGGATGCTTCACACAAGGTAGGCCAAGTGATACGAGTCACAAAAGCCCAAATTCCCAGCCCAATCAAGAAATCCATCCATACTTAGTTGAAAATCAGGCCAAATTGTCAAAGTAGCCCAAGTTGTAAAGTTTTATTTTTATTTTTATTTATTTATTTATTTATTTATTTATTTACTTAGTTTAAATTTTTATGTCAATATTCAGTCCAAGAGTCCCAGATAAAATGACCTTTGACCGAATTTTCATATTAAAATAATTAGGAGTTTTTTTTATTTTAGTTTTCTAATTAGATTAGGACTAGTTATAAGGCCTATTTAAAGGCATGGCTGTCCACCTTGTTAAACACTTATCATTATTATTAAAATTTCAGATTTGTTGAGAGCAGAATTTTGTTTGAGTTTTCTCCAAGATTTCTCTCTTGAGTTTTCTTTAGAAGTTGTTTTAACAATCTTGTGATTGTGGGAGCCATCTTCAACCTTCTTCTTGCCATTGATATTCTTTGGAGGGGAGATTAGAGCCGTTTGAAGGGAGTTGTGAGATCTTTCGAGATTTCAAGGCTTCTTAGGACTTATCTTTTAATTTCTCACTGTCAATTCTTTCTTTATTTCTGCTTGTGCCGAATCTTTATCTAATTTATTTTATGTTCTTATTGTGTTTTCAGCCTTTTTCTATCTTAAGGAATTAGCCCAAAAATCCCCAATTTCTAGGGTTCTTGCCGATTCATCCATACTCTTTTTGGGAGAAATTAGATTGCCGAAATTTGGGGAAAACTATCTGGGTGTTCAATTGGGCAGAATCGCAATCTCTTCTAGGGTTTCAAGATTCCTTATTAACACTTATTTCTATTCTCTATTTGATTCTTTACTGTTTTGGGGATTTTATTTCAGATCTGAAAATTCAAAAATCTAATATTTTAATTTTCTGTTTCGTTTCAGATCTAATTGTTTAGGGTTTTCGTAGGAGTTTCTCGTGACTTGGCAACTCGATCTTGGTCCGCGCGCAACCCCGTATCATTTGTTATCAGATTTTGGGCGTTTTGGGTGTTCTTGGTTGATTTCTAAACTGATCTCTATTTTTTAAATTACAAACAGCAGTTTTACCCAGAAAAATTTTCGAAAAAAAATTCATTTGAGTGGGTAAACGTTTTCTGATTGATCTGAAATTTTACATACATATTTTGGCACTGTTATTGAATATACAAAAATATTTCCCGCAAAAAAATAAGTCGAAAAAGTCAAAAAATTGAAAAAATACGAAATCCAATAAAAAATTAAAAAAATATTCAGCGGGTTGAATTTGGTGCCCAAATTTTCCAGATCAAAAATTCAATATTTGAAGACATTCCAGATTTAATTTTGTGATTTTTGAGATCGGGAACACCTCGAACGAAGTTGTCAAGTTACTCCGCAGTTTTTCGGGTTTTCTGTTTTCAACAATTTTTATTGATTCTTAGCTGTAGGTTTTCATTTGTTTGCTTTTTATTCTCCCTTTACAATATCTAACACCTTCTTGTTTTTTGTGTTAGTAGGATTTAAACGTGTGCCCAATTCTTCCTCGGTGCAACACGAATCAATTGGTGTCTCGTCAGTTTTTGGCATCCTAGTGCAAATTAGGATTCTTTGGTAGTTTGGTTCACACTCTCTAATTGGTTGATATAAACTCTGATAAAGAACTCACAAGATTGAATTCGACCTCATTGAGAATTTGATTTTTCTTTTTGAGTGATTAATGGTGAGGTTTGATAACTTTTATTTTTGAGTGTTGAGTGTTTATTTTTTACAGGTTTTGAAGATGTCTAAAGGTGATAATAATGATGCACTTATGAAAGTCCAACAACAGTTAGACAGACATACTGCTGCAATCACACAAATAAATGCAAGCATTGAATACTACTTCGAATGAGGTACGAGTGAATCAAAAACATCAATATCGAGATCCAATTAAGGAAGATAGGGATAACCAGCCCCATAGGTGTAACCCTCAACGTGTCCCTAGAATGGATGATGATTGTCATGATCATGGACAATCATCTTTGGCAAAACCAAAGAGCGAGCAGCAACGAGAACATCTCTTTCATACTCGCTGCCACGTACAAGGTAAGCTTTGTAGAGTTATTATTGATGGTGAAAGTTGCTCGAACATAGCCAGCACGACGATGGTGGAAAAGCTTTGCTTAACCACTACCAAGCATCCACAACCTTATCAACTACAAGGGCTTAGCAACGAAGGCCAATTTAGGGTCACTCAACAAGTGCGCATCGCCTTTTCTATCGGTAAGTATCAAGACGAAGTTGTGTGCGACGTAATGCCTATTCAAGCCTGCCATTTGTTGCTAGGAGAACCGTGGCAACTAGATTGAAAAGTCACTCACGATGGTCGTACCAATAGGTATTCTTTCAAGCATCAAGGAAAGAAACTCACCTTAGTGCCGCTCACTCTAGAACAAGTCCATGAGGACCAAATCAAACTGAAAAATTCTGTTAAAACAAGTGAGGAAAAAGAAAAAGAGAATGAAAAAGAGCAAAAAGAGATTGAGAGTGAAAAAGAAATTGAAGATAGAAGAGAAAATGAATTAGAAAAAGAAACAAAAGAAAAAGACGTGGAAAGGGTAGTGAGGAATGTTTCCACTAACCAAGATATGAATTTTTCTTGTGTTGCTACTTTTCAGGTTCCCGACAGATCGAAAGATAACTTTCAACTTCAATACCTCTCAAATGAAAGACGCTTTCATACGATCAACTTAAGCAAAGATGAAATCACACTACATGATCCCGAAGGTAAGCGAGGTAAGGAAATTTTAGAAACCGAGTCCAGTGCAGATTTGAAAATTATTGATAAAACTTTTGGTGACTTAGTTCTTAAAAGATCCCCTCATTTTGATCCGATTAATTGTTACTCTTTGATTGTGGTTGATAAAGTCATTACGAAAAGAAGCGTGATTTGTTATTCTCTTGATTTACCTTGTGTAAAATCCTCGAATTTGTCCAAATCTGTTTTGGAGAATAAGGTAACGAAATTTTCCAAATTTGTTTTCAATTTATATTCGTGCCTTAAACAGTTTATGTGGTTGTACATGAAGTTTGAGTTCCATTTGACAAAGGTTAACTCAACAACGGAGATTCGACTACACTATGCCCCCGATGAGCGAAGGTTTGTTTTAAATGAAAAAGGTAAAATCGACCCTTATTCTTCTGCTTATCGAGGTAAGATGCTTGAAACCTTTGAAACACTTTTGTACTCCTCGGATAGTGATAAAGATCGTGTTGATGAACACTTAGATCGAAACGTGCTTGACTGTCCTATTTTATTTATTGATGATCTATCTGTTTTGATGGTTGATAAAAAGATTCTTGTTTTTGATAATGCATGTGTGAGTGAATCTATAGACCGTCGATTAATGCATGGTATGATTATTCAACTCTGTGAACCATGTGAATCTTTTCAAATACCTACTTGTGACGATTATGTTTACCATTTAATTTATTACTCGCAATTTATTCATGGTTTGTGGGAACAATGTGAGACGACTGAATGCCTTAAAACATGTCCATCTTTGTTTCAAATATTTGACGAGGCAGTGGTGAGTAAATTATATTGTTTGCATGGTAATCTGAATCTGTCCATTCACATGCGTTATACCTGTTCTATTATGCTTATGATTGGACTACAAGCTTATTTCCGTTGCTATTTACTATCTCATGGCCATTCTTCTCAGTGGACTCAATTGCCATTAGTCCCGTTCGATAGAGGAAAGTCGAGTTCATTTGATTTTTTAGATTCGAGGATGAATCTTTTTGAGGAAGGGGGGAATGATACGAGTCACAAAAGCCCAAATTCTTGAAGGCGAGGCCCAATAAGCAAATTCCCTTGGCCTACCTTATTGGGCCAACTGATTGGGCTGGGAATTTGCTTATTGGGCCTCGCCTTCAAGAATTTGGGCTTTTGTGACTCGTATCACTTGGCCTACCTTGTCTGAAGCATCCAGGGCCATACCGCTTGCAATGGCTGAATGATAGTGGGGAGGTAATAGTATCTAAACAATGCTTAGTTTCATTTTCCATTGGTAGATACTCTGATAAAGTTGTGTGATGTTGTTCCATGCAAGCTGGGCACATATTACTTGGACGGCCATGGCAGTTTGATCGACGAGTAAATCATGATGGTTTCCTTAACCAATATACCTTTGTGTTCCTCGGAAAGAAGTTTACTTTGGCTCCACTTCCTCCTCAAGAAGTCTACAATGATCAACTCAAACTTGCTAGTGAGATGGGTAAGGGAAGTGAGGTAAAATCATTAAAAAAGGCTGAGAGTAAAGAGGCCCTTAGTGTTAAAAGCCAACTTAAAGGCCCAACATTGGTAAGTGATTGCACACACAAGTCACGAGATGAGAGAGTGAGTTTATTCGCTAGGTTTCGAGATATCAAATTTGCTCTTTGTACGAAACAAACATTTGTAATTATTAGGTTTAGAGAAAACTTTGTTTTGACTAACCTTAATACACATTTGCCTAGTTGTTTTGTTGATCTTTTGCAGGATTTTGAGGATGTATTTCCTTCTGAAATGCCTAAGGGATTACCTCCTTTACGAGGGATTGAACATCAAATTGACTTTGTGCTTGGTTCGAGTATTCCGAATAGACCAGTCTATCGAAGCAATCCTGAAGAAACTAAGGAGTTGCAAAGGGAAGTTGAAGATCTATTAGAGAAAGGGTTGATTCGTGAGAGTCTAAGCCCTTGTGCGGTCCCTGTTCTTCTCGTCCCAAAAAAAGATGGTTCTTGGAGAATGTGTGTTGATTGTCATGCTGTCAACAAGATTACGGTAAAGTATCGATATCCAATTCCTCGATTAGATGATATGTTGGATGAGCTTAATGATGCATGCATTTTCTCTAAAATTGACTTAAAAAGTGGTTACCATCAAATAAGAATGAAACAAGGTGATGAATGGAAAACTGCTTTTAAGACTAAGTATGGCATGTATGAGTGGTTAGTCATGCCATTTGGCTTAACTAATGCTCCTAGCACATTTATGAGATTAATGAACCACATACTTAGACCTTTTTTAGGAAAATTTGTCGTTGTGTATTTTGATGACATACTGATTTATAGCAAAACTTTGAATGATCATGTTGGGCATGTTAAATTAGTATTGGATGTGTTAAGGCATGAACGACTCTTTGCTAATCTTGAAAAATGCACCTTTTGTATGGATAAGCTTGTTTTTTTTTGGGTTTTGTGATAAGTTCTACAGGAATCCATGTAGATGAGGAGAAGTTAAAGGCAATTAAAGAATGGCCTATCCCTAAAACTGTTTCTGAGGTAAGGTCTTTCCTTAGGTTAGCTGGTTTCTACCGCAGGTTTGTTCGTAACTTTTCCTCAATTACTTCCCTTTTGACTGCACTTATTAAAAAGGATGTATCTTTTCATTGGACAGATAAGCAAGAATTAGCATTTAATGAAGTTAAAGATAAATTGTGTAATGCTCCTATTCTTGTTTTACCTAATTTTGAAAAGACCTTTGAGATTGAATGTGATGCTTCTGGTGTAGGTATAGGTGTCGTCCTCATGCAAGATAGTAAACCACTAGCCTACTTTAGTGAGAAACTTGGTGGAGCACATTTGAACTATTCAACCTATGATAAAGAGTTGTATGCCTTGGTAAGGGAACTAGAAGTTTCGCAACATTACCTTTTACCAAAGGAGTTTGTGATTCACACTGACCATAAATCACTTAAGCACTTAAAAGGACAAGGTAAGTTGAACAAGCGACATGCGAGGTGGGTTGAATTCATTGAATCTTTTCCTTATGTTATAAGGTATAAGAAAGGTAAAGATAATATTGTGGCTGATGCTCTATCAAGGAGGTACACTTTACTTAGTACTTTACATACTAAGTTATTAGGTTTTGAGTATCTCAAAGATTTATATGCCACTGATTCTGATTTTACAAGCATTTATGACGCATGTGAACATGGTGCATTTCATAAATTTTATAAGCATGATGGCTATCTTTTTCGAAATAATAGACTATGCTTACCAAAGTGTTCATTGCGAGAATTGTTGGTTCGAGAGGCTCATAGTGGTGGTTTTATGGGTCATTTTGGAGTCACTAAGACTTATGATGTTTTACATGAGCATTTTTATTGGCCTAACATGCGAAAACTTGTTGAGAAAATTTTCTCTACTTGCATTACTTGTAAACAAGCTAAATCCACTGTGATGCCTCATAGTCTATATACTCCTCTTCCTGTTCCTAGTTCACCTTGGATTGACATTTCAATGGATTTTGTAATAGGTTTACCAAGGACAAAGCGTGGACGAGATAGCATCTTTGTGGTCATGGATCGATTTTCTAAAATGGCTCATTTCATTCCATGCCATAAGACTGATGATGCAACCCATGTTGCCGATCTATTTTTCCGTGAAGTTGTGAGATTACATGGAATCCCAAGGACTATCGTTTCCGATAGAGATGCAAAATTTCTTAGTCACTTTTGGAAGGTGTTAGGGGTAAGTTAGGTACTAAACTACTTTACTCTACTACATGCCACTCTCAAACTGATGGTCAAACCGAGGTGGTAAATCGAGTTTTGGGATCTTTGCTTAGAGCCATAATAGGTAAGAATGTTAAATCTTGGGAAGAATAGATACCATATGTTGAGTTTGCTTATAATCGTTCTGTTCATTCTTCCACAGGTTTTACTCCTTTTGAGAGTGTATATGGCTTTAATCCACTTACTGTTTTAGATTTGCTTCCTTTACCTTTGAATGAGATTGGTAATTTAGATGGTGAAAGGAAAGCTGATTTAGTCAAAGAGATCCATGAGAAGGCTCGTAAAGCCATTGAGAAAAAGAATGAGCCCAATGCACATCGAGCTAATAAAGGGCGAAAGCAAGTCTTGTTTGAACCTGGAGATTGGGTATGGGTGCATATGAGGAAGGAACGATTTCCTTCTAAGAGAAAGAATAAACTTCATGCACGAGAAGATGGACCATTCCAAGTACTCGAGAAAATAAATGACAATGCTTATCGCATCGATCTTCCTGGTGAGTATAGTGTTAGTGCTACTTTCAATGTTTCTGATCTTTCTCCTTTTGAATTTGATGTAGGTTCAAGTTCGAGGACGAATCTTCTTGAAGAGGGGGAGAATGATACGAACCAAAGAGGTGACACTCAAGAGGTTGTTTTTCCTTGTGGTCCAATCACTCGAAGCAAGGCACGACAATTAAAATCAAAGATGAATGCTTTTGTCCAAGACTTTGTTACTACAAATTTAATTCATCATGTTCATGACATTGACAAATACGGGAATGCAATTCACTGGACCAATCTTGGAATAGTGCAAGCCCATAAATTGGTGGATTACACTTTTATGTATCTTATTATTATTATTTACTTAATTCTCATTGGTTGGGACACATCACTTATGAGTTAAGTAATTTTATTGGTTAGGTTATTATTTATTTATTTTCTTAGATAATTTTAAAGAGTTTTATTAGGGTTCAATTACTCTTGTATTTTGCCTATAAATAGGCTTGCTTTCTACACATTGGGGGAGGGGGAATAAAAAAAAAGAGTATTTGTTTTCTTCCAAATTTGTGTGAGGCAAATTTTTGAGAGTAGAGTGATTCTTCTCTTGCTATTAGTTTGGAGTTTGTTACTTTCGAGGGTATTTCAGAGTTACAAATATTCAAATTTCTTTCCCGTTCATCGGTATTTCTAGAGGTTCTTCTTCTAAGGGTTTCGTAGGGAGCCGCTCAATCATTGGCGTTTTTGGTTACAAGTTAACCAAGGGTTCCATAGGGCAAATCTATCATTTTTTTTCTTTTTTATTATTTTTATTATTTAAGTAATTTTATTTATTCTCGTTTTATTTCTAATTTGTGTTTCTCTTGTGTCTAGATCCGGGTTTCCACATCACTAGGCCTCATATTTTTCTGATCGAGATTTTGAAACATGGAAGTTGACCCCATTCTTTATGTTATATTGCTTCACTATAGCAATAAAAGCATCTTTAGAGGAAAATCCATCCCAACTTGTAAATCACCGACATTTAATGAAGAACTTGCATGGCCTAGTCTTCTATAAGGAATTTCAAGAAATTGTAACCCACCTTCAACATCAAGGTCGACATTAAGCATGTGGGGTGGAGGTGTATATGTCATGAAATCTGGATAGGTTCCTCTAGCATTGTTCGAACATTTATTGTCAAAACCAGTCTCTTTTGGTTCAGTAGGACAACCTTTGGTTTAAAAAACAATGCAATTTTCGAACCATTTGGCCCGAACTCTCAGATTGTATCATTATCAATTTCAAATCCCTCTTCGTTCTCAGCTCTCTCTTTGTTATCAACCCCAGTTACATGTCCAGAGTTGGATGTCCCTTCGCTAGTGCAGATTGTATGGAGTACATCATCAACCCTACATTAAAACCAAAATCTCATGCAAGTTGCCAACCAATGTAACTTGATGACATACCTCATATAAGTGTTTCCGACATAGAACATCAACATTTGGAAATTAAAATTAAAAGACTCACAGAATGTCGTGCCAGGGTGTCCAAGTTTGAGTTACCAACTAACCCCAATTGTTGGCCCAACTGTTTGCCAAAGTTGAAATTGAGGACTGGAACCAATGAATTCCTTCTCATTGATGATTCTAGCATTTCCTGATGGGAGTTTCCTAGCAATGCTGTGAAACCACCACACAACTATGTGGTTAGTTGCTACTTCTTATTCTCAATACGAATTTACTGGAACTGTTGTCGAATTCGGAGCACCTTCCTCAACATTGACAAAGTGGGAATATAACTCTAGTATAGCATTTCCACTAGAGCAATGCAAATTGAGCTTTGCATTGACCTCTATGTCTCCTTTGAGCTCAAATATATCATATCTAACAAGGTTTAGTGGCACTAGATATCTATATTTCAAGTTTAAAATTCGTCTCTAACTTGAAGTCAACATTTTCCATCTAATTCTTGACCGAAGCTCATGCAATTTTATGCTCCAATTGAAAGCCAATTATCTAGATTGGGTTGATACAAAAACGACCCCAATTTCGGTGTCACAAATTTGACCATCGTAATAAGTAACTACTCTAATTTGTCTACTCATCTTCAACCAAATAACTTGTTTCAAATGTTTAAAACCAAAATATTATATAAAAAAATGAGTACTCATCATCCAAATTCAAACAAAGACACTTACCAGAACTAATTTACTTTATTGGGTTGATTTTCGAAATTCAGATTTTTAACATCAATAATTTGCTCATTATGAAAACCTCTTTAGGAAAATAATCTGCTCGAAATTTCAGTATGGAACCTTTACATAGAATATCTTCATTTACTACCCCCGAATATCAAGCATAGCTTCAAAATTTTGGAAAATATTGAACATGACAAGTCTAAAAAATGCTTCTAACAAGAAACTTTTTCTTGAAAAGTCTGAAAAGTTTTTACAATACACTTCTTGTTAGAATTGTTTTCTAAAAAACATTGGATTTGATTTCAGAAATTTATTCTGAGATTCTTAGGCCCGAGAATCTCCAGTTTAGGTTTAGATTTCAGCTAAGAAGAAAATGAGTAGAAAGCTTTTTCTTCCCATTTAAACCCTAACCCTAACAGGGAATCCCGGGATAATTTTCAAACATCCCATCTTAAGAATCCCAGAAGGTCATGGTCTTCCACATATTTTTTTAATTTTTTTCTCTCAGTTGCCTATATAAATTGGGGTTTTGCTCCCCCTGTGGCTCCCCAAACCCGGTCGGGACAGTCTGGCACAAATTTTGAACATCACATTAGCAATCAAAATGACTCTCCATTAAAACCACCACAAAGCACACCAACCACCAAACACACCTAAAATAATTATTCATGGAATATTTGATAACCTAAAGTCATGCTTCCATTGTGCTACCTTGATCACCAAGTCATCAACATAATTCGTAAATTCAATTTTTAACAAGCAAATATTCTAAAAGCTTCAATTGAACATTCATGCAGGTGATTGGGTATTTAAAAGGTTATATTTGAAAGGATTTTAGGAACTGTTTTATTTAAAAACAAATTATTAGATCTACATCGTAATGTAGTAAAATGTTGGAAAACACCATTTCATAAGGTTGAAAATAGTATGGTAAAGTAATATGTAAAAATCTTGTCTAGGAATATTGATTAATACATCATACATCTCTTCATAAAATCATAATCATTTAATTAGTTCACAGGCCACCTACTATTTATGTAATTTGTCCAATTTTATATTTCATGCATACTAAACTCATGATTAATTTCCAAATCACATATAAAACATATAAGACTTACCTTAATAGCCAACAAAACTTCAACCTACACTTACAAGTTAGTTGAACAATTACTCATACCATTCATCAAGCATTCATAATCTACCACTCAATCATCTATTTGAAGAAGTAATGAAAGCTCCAAATCAAACCAATTAAAGAGTTCACAATGTCCAATTACAAAATATTAACAACTCAAAGTCTAAAACCTACTAGATTCGTCCCACATTGCCTTCCTTTTTAAGTTGGAAACACATCAGACATTCTCAAGGTAAATTGCCTTGCTTTGGTTCACTTGGTAGCTCACTTCTCCTTCATTTTAGCTATATCCTTGCATTGTTAAACATAAAAGAGTGTGAGCATTTTTAAACTCAATGAGTGCTCAAAGATTGCCATAGAGTTTGGCAAATGGGTTCTGGGGAACTTGTGGGGTGTAGTAGATGATTGGGGTAGGAAATCATTATGCATTATGTTATGTCCATGACTCTTTCGAATGATAATGTTTATGCTATGTTGTATTACAATATTAATAATGGTCATTGATATGTGAAAGTTCTTTTTTATTAGGCTCACACTGAGCTAGTTAACCCACCCTATAGTTTCAATCATCTTAGGTAATGCTCGAGACTAGGATCGAACATGGCATGCGGACATACTACAGACTTCGGACTTGTAAATTATTTTGCTTAATTTTTACCTAAATTTAATTGGCTTTTGGACTGTAAAGTTATTTGGACTGTGGTTTAGGTTTTATTCTATTTTAGGGTTTTCATGCATGCATACTTGACACATTAAATTGATTTCATAAGCATATTTCAAAATTGGACAGAGCATGATACTTGGCTTAATAATTAATCGGTTATTAATTGAGTTTTCTACAATAACAAAAGATAACAAGGTTTCGATAAGAGCAACGATGAGCAATGTGTTTTCTAAACCAATCTAATGCTAATAAAATGACTTAATAATGGTTGATTTAATTAATGAATCATTTTACAAAAATAATAAAAGGTAAACTACTATTTTTCTAAACTACTCTTAAGGTTTTTAACGAATGGTAAGGTAGATTTGTCACATAAGTGACTAATGTGATCTTCACGATTCGACCATAATGTCTAGGTTGGGTTTAGGAGGTTACAACATGCCATTATGAAAGCAACTTGATCAGTGATCGTCTAATGACATTGCCATAAGTGTGCAACACTCATAAATATCCTTAATCTCTTTGGGAAAATATCCGTTCTTCCAATATGATCCTATTTTATCTCATGGTAACCATTACATCTTCCTTCATGAAAAGTCAAATACAATCAATAGTAATCAAGTCATTCATCACAAAGAAAAATGACCCGTGGCCACATTTACTTTTCATCAATCATGTAATGCCAATGAGAGGATATCATTTACCCATGTCTCGGGCTATAAATTTTACTATTGCGAATGTCAATAATATTGCAGAATTCATACACCTAACACACTAGTTTTTAGTTTCTTATCTATTTGAACACAGGCTTTTACTTGCATCAAAGTGTACGAGTCATGCATACTTAGTCTGTCATCCACTCAGGATTTAGGTACTTCACACTTTGAATGTCACAAATAAATACACCCATAAACGAATTTAAGATCTATTCTTCTCCGATCCAGACTGATGTAATGTCAGTTGATAACTCTTGAAAATAGTTATATTTTGAACCTTTAAGCTTGATTAAATGCCTGCGCATAAGAAGATATATTTTTATTTTTAGGTTATTTTTACAACATTGCATAATAACGCTTGGATTGTGCCTTAAATGTCATTTCATGTTACTTTTACTGTTTGGAAGAAGGGAATTGGTTGTTGTATGCAGTAGGTGCAAGAAGGATGAAGAAAAAGAGAAAGAGAATAAAGGAAGTGAAATATTGCCATGGAAAAAGGTTGGATGGATTCAACACAAATGCCATGGCAATTCCAGAAAAATGTTGACACAACACTCAGTCCTCGTCACTCTCAACCAGCTGGAGATGTACCAGCTAATTCCACCTGAAAGAGAGGGAGAAAAGTGTGTACTTAGAGAGGGGGACCTACCCTATAAAAGAAGAAAGAGAAAAGAAAGAAAAAAAGAGAAGATTTTGGAGGGGATTTTACACGAGGTTTTTAGAGGGGGATTGAGAGAACAACTTTCTCTCTAGAAAACTGTGAGAAATTCCAAAGAAAAAGATAGGGTAGTAGTTTAAGAGGAGAGCAGAGACACAAGGAAAGGGACGAGAAATTAGCCTTGGGTCCTACATGATTCAACAGTGTCGAAGTGAAAGCTGGAGTGGCGAAAGCTTCCTGTAGTTCTACCTTCATTCCGTTAATTAGTTTCTGGGATTTCTAAGCTATTAACAATGATGTTGAATGTTATTCTGATTTTGCATTTTAAATTCCAAATCATGAGCTAATTTCATTTGGGTTAGAATTACTGGATTTACCTTGATACATTTAATGATCATAATGATATTTTGAGAAGATCCACTATTTTATTCGGTTTGGATTAGTCTAAATATATGCATGCAAGCTTTAGGCATAGATGAATGTTTAGTATATCCTTAGACTTGATTTAATTCTAAAAATGTTAAATAAGTTGGATCGTAATCGAATGATACAAGCGAGTACTCGAGCGAATACTTGTAGCTCTCTAGACATAGAGTTGTGATCTGTACAGAGTAAGGAAAAATATTGTTAGGTATTGTTCTTGAGACTTGTAGACGTACAAAGACTTAGAATGATAGCTTTAATTCTAGCTCTCGAAAGAAGCAGAACGCAGTAGTTATACTCTGAACAGTAATTTGGTCAAGATTTTTCCATGATATTATTATATTATGAAGATATAATCCAAGTAATTCCAACCTTCCCATTCAACAACATCAATCCTCTCAACTTTGTCTTGTAGAATTGCCACAACATTTTATTCATTATTTTATTTTTACATTTTATATATTAGTACCTCACTTCAAATCAATATTATGTTTATTTTGCCATCAGCCTAATTAGTATAGTTTATAGTAATAACTCAATCATATTTTTACCTATTCCGATCTTTGTGGAGACGATCTCACTTATTACTTTATTACTTGATTCGACATGTATACTTGCACATTCGCATTATATATTCACACGCTACAAGTTTTTGGCACTGTTGCCGAGGATCGACAAATTGGTGAAATTTGGTTTGTTATTATCTATTTAATTTTGTTACTTTTAGCTTACTTTGTTGTTTTTAATTTTTTTCAGGTTTCTTGCTAGTTTATGAGTAGAGGTATTCCTGAGAATTAAGATTATTATTTTGATCCTGAAATTGAGAGAACCTTAAGAAGAAGGAGAAAAGAATTGCGAGAGATGGCAAGGATTGGAAATGATCCAAGCAGAGAAGATCCATTACATCTGAATGGTAGGGATGTTGATATTCCTCGTGTGATAGATGATAGAGAAAAGCCCATTAGAAAACATGTAGTGCCAATCTTGGATTATTTGAATCTAGGGATTGTTAGGCCACGATTTAAGTTCAGCATTTTGAGTTGAAACTAGTGATGTTTCAAATGCTATAAATAGTAGGACAGTTCGGTGGATTACCTACTGAAGATTCATGACTGCATTTAAGACTCTTTTTGGAGGTTTGTGATTTATTCAGGTAACAGGGTGTTCTTAAAGATACCCTAAGACTCAAGCTATTTCCTTACTCATTGAGAGATCGTGCCAGAGCATGGTTGAATGCTTTGCCGTTAGGAACGGTAGCATCTTGGGATGACCTTGGTCAAAGGTTTTTGTTGTGATACAATCATCCAAACATGAATGCCAAATTGAGGAACGATATTACATCTTTTTAGCAATCTGAAGATGAGACATTGTATGAAGCTTGGGAGTGATTCAAGGAATTGATTAGAAAATGTTTTGTAATGGATTGAATGTAAATACACGAATGGTAGTTGATGCATCTACCAATAGGACTTTGCTAGATAAATCTTATAATGAGGCATTTGAAATTCTGGAAAGGATAGCTAACAATGATTATCAATATCCAACTACAAGAGTAGGTATTGGTAGAAGAGTTGCTGGAGCTATGGAGCTTGATACGATCACTTCCTTAACAGCTCAGGTATCATGTCTAACTAATATGATTAAAACATTGAAGAGACCAGCTGTAGTCCAAGAAATGAAAGCAGCAGAGTTTACATGTATTTATTGTGGGGAAGATCATATTTTGATGAATGTTCCATCGAACCCAACTTTAATATGTTACATGGGAAATTTAAATCGAAACAATAACCTATATTCACTTACATACAATCCAGGATGGAAATAACATCCTAATTTCAGTTGGAAAAATTAAGGAGTGGGGAATTCCAGTAATGTTGTTCAACAGGATGTCACAAGTACACCACCTAGATACAATCAACCTATGCCATGACAAAATGTTCAGCAAAGTTCATCATCATTTTCATCATGGAAGCTTTATTAAATGAATACATGGCCAAGAACGATGCTGTAATATAGAGTCAAGATGCATCTTTAAGGGTTTTAGAAAACCAAGTAGGACATATTGTCAATGCATTAAACTTAAGACAACAAGGAGCATTGTTGAGTGATACTGAAAATTCAAGATCTTAAGGGAAGGAACATTGTAATACCATTACACTAAGAAGTGGTACTCAGCTACCTGGAGTTATTGATGATGCCACTGTTACAGAAGATAACTCAAATTTCACACGTAAGCTGAATTTAGAACTAGTAGTGGAGTAATCTACAACTGAGAATGTAATACCCAAAAAAAATTACTACAATAAGAAAGTAAGATAATATTCCTGATATAGTAAAATAAGGAAATAAAGTGATAAAAAGGGTAATTTTGAGTTATGTCAACATTGAGAAGTATATTATGACATATTAATTCAAGAAAGGATTAAATCGCAAAAGTGAGAAAAGTTTTGTGGCCTAAGAGTAAATACTCAAAATTTAAGGGGTTAAAGTATAAATATGAAAATTTTGAAGGACCAATAGTGAAAATATTTTAAGGGTAGAATAATCTAAAAACCAAGGAAAATGGATAAATTAGGACCAAATTGAAAAGGTGAAGAATTTTGAGGGACTAAATCGTAATTTTACCAAATTAAGTGATGACTCAAGGATGAAATTTTAAAAGAACATAAAGGGAAAAATGGTCAATTAGAAGAGAGAGAAATCTAGAAGGCAATGATATGTTGGTGATATTTTAGATTAATTAATTAAATAAGTATTAGTTTATTAATATTTTAATTTGATTTTTAAATGATATTTTATTATTTTATTATTAATTTATTTAGTATATATATGTGGAAAGAAAGATGAAAAGCAACCAACCCATCATCTTCCATGCATCCAACGTGAGGAGAAGAGAGAAAGAAGGAAAGTTTTGCTTTCTTTACAATTTGATCCTTCCTCCAAAAACTTACCATTTTCACCTAGAAATCAAAAGAATTTCCATATCCATCAAGAGAGAAAGATAACAAGGAGACTATGGGGAGCTAGAATATCAAGTTGGATTCAAGAAATTGAAGATGGAGGAGAGAGAAAATCAAGTTAAATATTGAAATCAATAGGACAAGGTAAGAACATTGAGATTTCAATATATTTTTAAGTTTGATATTATTGAAATAGCATGGAAAAGATGTTACAGTAGATTTTTCTTATATAAAGTCTTATTTTCTTGATATATTAGTAAAGATAAATAAATGAAAGTGATGGGAAATATTATAGAGAAAGGGAATAAGGAAGTTATAAACTTAGTAATTAACATTTTGCACTAAAACAGTTTTGAACAGCAACAGTAGGTTAACTTTGAAAAATCACCATAAATTATAGAAATGAAATTAGAGGATGAAAAAAATATGGAATTAAATCTTACTGAGTCTAGTTTCTCATAAAAGAAATGGAGTAAGTAATGGAATTGTAAATCATGAGATATAATAGATTTTGTGAGACAATGTCAGAATGATTTTGGGTTCCCCTATTTTGACTTTGGAAAATCATAAAAAATTTTACAAAAATAATTATGGGTAATAATTTATATGTTTAAAATCCTTAAAGAGTATATTTTAAATATAAATAAATAGGGATATCATCTGAATTTTTTACAAGGAGATAATTAAGTTTTAGTGAAGAAGAGTTGGAACTGTCAGATAGCAGAACAGAGGTGACTTTGAAGAATAAACTGTACTTATTGGCTAAACCAAAAATTCTGAAAATTTTATGGTAAGAATATATGTGAGTATAGTTTCAGAGAAAATTAACGGATCTCAATTTGAAGTTCTTTAGCTCAAGATATAAATAATTTAGTGACTATTAATCAAGTGGACAGCTTTAAATGAATATATAAATAAATGGTGAAATTATAGATAATGTTACATATAAACATGTTATATACATTAAGGATGTGGAATGGATAGGAGGAGGAGGAAAATATATGATTATTCAACTAGCAAGAGTTTTCATTAAAAATGACCAATTTACATGTTTTAGGTTCAGGGACTAAATTGAACAAATGTGAAATTTAAGGGTAAATTTGTAAAAATGTCAAAAAGTGACCAAATTGCATGAAATGAATTCTTTTATTATTTAAATTAGTAAATTGAATGAAATATTAATTTAGATCAAGATTGGGTGGAAATTCGAGAAAAATAGAAATTTTCTAAAATGTCCCTAAATTTTGCTATTTTTGCAATTTAGCCTGGTAAGTTCGTATGAACTATATTTTGTATAATTTTAATATAAGTGAATGCTATTTGGTAATGAATATTATATATATGTGTGTTTTATTATTGGAATTGAATTATTATTGGTAATAGGTATAATTATTAGATGTTTTGAAATGATTATCGGAAGCTCGATTGGGTTGGAAGCTTGTTGGAGATATATCACATTATTCATTGGTTCTATTGGTAATTTTGGATGATTTGATTTTGGTTATAATGACTTGTATAAGTTAAATTGGTTAATTTTAGCTCATAAATGTTTTGATTGGTTATAAATATGAATGCTTGATGAAATGAAATGTCTGAAAATTAATTTGTAAACTCCGATAATGCTCTATAACACTATTCTGGAGAAGGGTACGGGTTAGGGGTGTTACAGAGAAGAGCAAACAAAAAAATGTTGAAGTAGAACCAACTCGTGTTGCCAATAAGAATTCCATGACAAAACAACCTCAACAAGTTGAAGGAAGACCTTTGCCATCTTTTCCTCAACGATATCAAAAGTCTAAGCAAGATTTTCAATACGAAAAATTCTTAGATGTCTTGAAGCTACTTCATATCAACATACCACTGGTGGAAGTATTGGAGAAAATGCCAGATTACGTAAATTTCATGAAGGACATATTGTCAAAGAAACGTAGACTAGCGAAATTTGAAACTGTTGCTCTCACTAAAGGGTGCACAGCAATGTTGATGAACAAATTGCCTTTGAAATTGAAGGACCCAAGGAGTTTTACTATTCCTTGCTCAATTGGAAATCATTATGTAGGCAAGACATTATGTGATTTAGGTGCAAGCATAAATTTAATGCCTATGTCTGTTTTTAGGAAATTAAGAATTGGGAAGGCAAGACCTACAATTGTAATACTGCAGCTAGCTGGTCGTTCTTATGCACATGTGAAAGGTAAAATTGAATATGTGTTGGTAAGAGTTGGCAAATTTATTTTTCCAGTAGATTTTATTATTTTAGAATGTGAAGCTGATAAAGAGGTACCAATTATTCTTGGAAGACCTTTTCTAGCCACTGGTAGAACATTAATTGAAGTACAGAAAGGTGAATTAACAATGAGAGTTAATGACCAGCAGATAACCTTTAATGTTTTTGATGCCATGAAGTGTGCAGATACAGATGAATTTTGTCATGCCATTGGGATTATTGACACGCCATTGGGAAGAATTGGTAGAATTTTGTTACAACAATTATGATAATGAGGTAGACTCAGTTAAGTTGAATGAAGAGGAACTGATTGAATAACTTAGTGAACAAATGGAGGCTAAGCAACTTGAAAATAGAGCAAAGAGGAGTTTTGAATCTTTAAATTTATCAGATCATTCTTTTAAACCTCCCCTACCATCTATAAATGACCCTCCTACTTTGGCATTGAAGCCTTTGCCATTACATTTGAATTATGCCTACTTAGGAGACAACAGCATGTTGCCAGTAGTTATCTATGCAGAATTAACATATGATCAAGAGGCTCAATTGTTAGAAATTTTGAAGAAATTTAAGAAGGTGTTGGGGTGTACAATCACAGATATCAAGGGAATAAGTCCGACCATTTGCATGCATAAGATTTTACTAGAGGATTGCCATGGAAATTCTATCAAGTAGCAGAGAAGACTGAACCCCATTATGAAGGAAGTCATTAAAAAGGAGATTACTGAATGGCTTGATGCTGGAATAATCTATCCTATTTTGATAATTCATGGGTGAACCTTATTCTATGTGTACCCAAGAAAGGGGGTGTTACTGTGGTTAACAATGACAACAACAAACTCGTTCCAACTCGTATTGTCATGGGATGGATAGTTTGCATTGACTATGAAAGTTCAACAAAGCCACTAGGAAGGACCTTCTTTTGCCATTCATCGATCAAATGTTAGATAGATTAGCGGAAAAAGCCTTTTATTACTTTTTGGATGGTTATTTAGGGTATAACCAAATTGCTATAGCTCCTACTGACCAAGAAAAGACTACATTCACATATCCTTATGGAACCTTCGCTTTCAAATGAATGTCTTTAGGATTGTGCAATGCCCCTACAACATTTCAACGTTGCATGATGGCAATATTTTTGGACATGGTGGAGAAATTTTTGGAAGTTTTTATGGATAACATCTCGGTCTTTGGCGATACTTTTGAAGGTTATTTCAAAAACCTGGAGCTAGTTATTTGTCGGTGTGAAGAGACTAGCCTTGTTCTGAATTGGCAAAAATGTCATTTCATGGTCTGTGAAGGCATTGTCTGAGACATAAAATTTCACAGTAAGGGATTTTCGTAGACAAAGTGAAGATTGAGGTGATTGAAAAATTGCCACCACCTACTACAGTTAAAGGTATTCAAAGTTTCCTTGGCCATGCAGGATTTTATCGACGATTTATTAAGGATTTTTCGAAGATATCCAAACCCCTGTGTGCATTGTTAGAACATAATAGATCTTTCAAGTTTGATGAACCTTGTGTGCAAGCACTTGAGGCATTTAAAAAGCAACTGATAACAGCACCGATTGTCATAGCACTGGGCTGGACATTACGTTTTGAACTTATGTGCGATGCCAACGATTTCGCTATAGGAGCAGTGCTTGTGCAAAGGAAGGATAAAGTGTTTCATTCCATTTACTATGCAAGTCGGACGCTGACAGATACGTAGTTGAACTGTAACAGGTCAAATTTTAGGCTAGTTGGAATAGTGGTTTCGGGGCCACAAATTCAACAAGAAAAAAATTTATTTTCATTACATTTTAATGGTCTACGACTTGACAAAATGATTTCGTGAAAATTTCGTTCGAAAATTTTGACGTTTGGGCACTCAATTTAGTCAAAAGGACTAAATTGTAAAAAGTACAAAAGTTGAGTTCTACATGTTAGAAGTGTCCAATTGTTATGAAATTTTAAAAATGGACAAGAGATAAGTGAAATAGGAAATTTTTAAGTTGGGGGCATTTTGTTCATTTACTAATTAAAAGAATTAAAAAGGCCAAAATAGCCAAAAATTTGTTCATCTTCTCCATGGTGAACGAAATCAGCAAGGGGGAAGCCATATTTAGGGTTTTCAAGCTTCCAAGCTCCATAGTAAGTGATTTCAATCCCCATTTTTAATGTTCTTTACGTTTTTAGAGTCTCGGTAACTTGATTTAGCTTATTCTAGAAATAATTTAATCTAGGGTTCATATTTGGAAAAATACCCATAAGTGAAATATGTTTATTTTGATGTTTTATGGTAGAATATGAAGCTTGAAATTATGTTAAATTACTTTTGCTAGCCGATTTTAAGTGAAAACGAGTAAATTGACATAATCGGTAAAAATACCTAATGTTCATAAGTAAGTGTTAGAGTGAGAATTTGATGTTGCCATAGAAGGGAAAAATTTTCAGCACGTCATGAAACATAATAAAAAGGAATAAAGTTTAATTTCTGATCCTAGGGGCAAAATCACAATTTTGTGAAACTTTAGGGGCAAAAATGTAATTTTTAAAAATGTGGTTTTTGACTGGATTGAATAATGTGAGTGTTAAATAAGTTAAATGTGTTATTATAAGTCAAGAAAGACAAGGAATTGACTTTGATTAGTGAAAAAGGAAAAAATGAGAAAAAGTGAAAAATTTCCTGATTGAACATTCGGAATAAAAAGGGATACGAATGAAGTGACAGAAATGATCACATGTGTGACATGGAATGTGTGTAGGCCACTATGTGAAAGTGAAAGTGATGGTCACGTGTGTAGTACTATGTGCAGGCTACTACGTGTACCAGAATGATAGGTCGCATGTGTAGTACAATGTGCAGGCTACTATACGTACCGGATAGCTTCGATCACGTGTGTAGTACTATGTGCAGGCTACTACGTGTATCGGATAGTGATGGTCACATGTGTAGTACTATGTGCAGGCTACTATATGAACCGGTATCATTAATTATAAGGTGGTTGCTGTGCTGATCCCACCGGATATCATTGATTACAAAGGGTGGTTGCTATGTGTTGAATCCACCGTGTATCTGTTATTATTTCAAAGTGTTCATCGGGAAATTGACTAAGTGAAAAAACATGAGATCATGTAACGATTAAGTGTGAGTGAATGATGAATATATGTGTGGAATTGAACTGAATAATGATTAAAAGTGAAAAAGTGAAATTATGAAAAAGTAAAATTAGCAACAAAACAGTTTTGGGCAGTAACAATAGTGTGACTTTGAAAACTCACCAAAAATGGTGAAAATTGAATTAGAGAGTGAATAAGATATGAAATGAAATATTAATGAGTCTATTTTTACATAAAAGAAACAGAGCAAGCAAAAGAGTTATATATTTTGAGATATTAGAATTTTAGTGAGGTAGGGTCGGATTGATTTCAGAATCCCCTCTATTCTGACTTAGAAAATAATTAATAATTGTACAAAAATAATTATGAGTTATAATTTATATGCTTAGAATCCTTAATGAGTCTATTTTCAAAAGAAATAAATAGAAATATCATCTGAATTCTATACAATGAGATAATTCATTTTTAGTGAAGAGAGGTTAGAGATGTTGAGTAGTGAAATAAGGGTGACTTTAAAGAATAAAATGTACTAATTGGCTAAGCCAAAAATTCTGAAAATTTTATGGTAAGAATATATGTGAGTCTAGTTTTGGGTAAAATTATCGGAACTTAATTTGGAGCTCTGTATCTCTGGATAAAAATAATTTAGTGACTATAACTTGACTAGACAACTTTGAATTTAAATATAAGTGAATAGTGAAATTATGTATAATGCTATTTAAGCATGTTATATACATAAAGGATGTGGGATGGAGAGGAGGAGGAGGACAATAAATTATATCAATGAATTGTGTATAATTGGTTAAATGTCTGATTATAATCGATAAATGTTGAAATAGGAGTAATACTTATATTGGTGCATTACTGGTCATGGTAAGCTCATGAGAGAAAATAAAGTTTCATAGCATATGCATGTGGTATATTTGGCATGAAATGATGTCATGAGTGGCTCATGAATTAACTCATGTTGGTAAGTTGATGCATAATTATAGTATTCAAATATATACATATTTGTAATATTTTGCTATGTGATTCGAAAAAAGGGGAATAAATAGCATACTAAAGATTTCGGCGATGGTGCTAGTTTATGTTAAATGAGTGTTTTATGACATATCTTAAGTAATGGAATGTTATGAATTTTGAGATTAATTTGCTAGTGAAATAAATGACAAATGAATTGATTACATATTCATTATTTTGACATATGCTTGGTATATGAAATGTAATAATATATGCTTGAATAAACTTTAAGTATTCGAATGACATGGATTTAATGGTGATAAGATTCGAACATTGAATTCATGAAGCACAGGTGATGTATTATTGTTGTGTGATAGCTTGTTTCGAGAAATTGGTTAGGTAAATGGTAAGTGAAAGCATTTATGGATATAGAAGAAAATTTGGAGTGAATATGAAATTTAGCTCAATTAAATAATTTCATCAATTAAACATTGTGTATACCAGAATGTGTTAGTGAATTACATATTCGTAAATTGAAATTCAAAGTTCAGTTAGTGATATATGAAAATAACATGAAAAGATTTATGATAGTGATTAATATTGATTCTGACTTAAAGTGGATTCTTCAATATTGGATTGATTTAACAGATATATTGAGCATATGAATAGGTATGTATTAGGCCTCGTAAACCCTAATTAACGACTCGAAGATAATAATTTGAAAGTTTTTAATTTGGATGAAATTTTATAACTCGGTTTAATATGTTTATAAGTGTATTTATTTTGGTAATGCCTCGTACACTATTCCAGCGTAGAATACGGGTAAGGGGTGTTACAATGTGACATCACCAGATTCGGCCCTAATGTTTAGGCCGGGTTTGGGGTGTTACATGAACTACACCACTACTGAGAACAAATTATTGGTTGTGGTATTTACATTCGACAAATTCAGATCCTATTTAATTGGCACCAAAGTTACAGTTTATACGGATCATTCTGTGATTAAATATTTGGTGACCAAGAAAGACACCAAGCCAAGATTAATTCAATGGATATTGCTACTAATTTAATCTAGAAAATTGAGATAGGAAAGGCACAGAGAATCAAGTGGTTGATCACTTGTCGAGACTTGAAGCAGAAAACGAAGATGGTAATATTCAACTCATTGAGGAGGATTTTCCAGATGAGCAATTGCTGGTTGCCACGGTACCTTGGTATGCTGATATTGTCAATTTCTTAGTAAGTGGATTGCTTTTACCTGAGCTCAACAACCAAATACGAAGAAAATTTCCCCATGATGCTAAGCAATATTATTGGGATGATTCAGTTTTATTCTAACATTGTGCAGATCAAAAAATTCAGAGGTGTGTTCCGGATGACGAGATTCAGAGTATTTTACACCACTATCATTCAACACCATATGGAGGACACTCTAGGGGAATGCGAACTGTTGCAAAAGGTTTCCAATCTGGCTTTTACTCACTAAACATCTTTAAAGATACAAATGATTTTTTTCCAGCTTGCAATCGTTGTCAACGAACTATGAACTTATCAAAGATGTATGAAATGCCATTGCAAAACATTCTAGAAGTTAAACTATTTGATGTGTGGGGATCGGCTTTATGTGTCCATTTCCATCCTCATGGGGTAATATATACGTCCTTGTAGCTGAAGATTACATCTCCAAATGGGTTGAAGTTGTCATTCTCCCTACGAATGATGCCAAATCGGTACTAAAGTTCCTGCATAAGAATATTTTCACCAGGTTTGGTACTCCTTATGCTTTGATTAGTGATGGAGGTTCTCATTTTGAATACAAATTAGTTACTACTACCTTGAATAAATATGGGGTTAAACATAAAATTGCCACGACATATCATCCCCAGACAAATGGACAAGCTTTGGTCTCTAATAGAGAGGTTAAGCAAATTTTGGAGAAAGTAGCCAATCCCACTCTCAAAGATTGGTCATCCAGATTGGATGAAGCTTTGTAGGCATATCATACCGCCTTCAAGACACCATTAGGAATGTCGCCCTTCAAGCTCGTTTATGGGAAGCCTTGCCATTTGCTTGTTAAACTTGAACATAAGGCATTTTGCGCAATTAAGAAATTGAACATGGATTGGATTACTACTGGAAATAATTGACTACTAGATCTGAATGAGATAGAGGAATTCAGAGCTCAAGCTTATGAGAATGCCAAACTATACAAAGAAAAGACAAAACGATGGAATGATAAGAAGATTTTGCCACGGTAACTTGAACCTGGACAATAAGTGTTGTTGTTCAATTCTAGGCTGAAATTATTTCCTGGCAAATTAAAGTCTCGTTGGTCTGGCCCATTTGAGATAGTGCATGTTTACCCTCATGGAGCTGTAGAAGTCAAACATGGCAAGACTATTTTTAATTTCAAAATCAATGGCCAACGTTAGAAGCATTATTGAGGAGCTTTCATACTTCGAACTGCGTAGTGTTTTCTTTTGCTTGGTTTTAGTTAAATAATTTGTTTTTGATTTCTTTCTTTTATCGGTTTAATTGATTTTTATTTCTTTCTTTTGTTACAGCTAGATATTGGCTCAGGCTTTGTCATAGTTAGCCCATTTAGCATACTTGCGAATTTTTAGCTTAATTTTTTTCTTTTCCCACCTAATTTTTACTTTACCATGTCAAGACATAATTTTAGGCTAATCTTATCCCCCATGTCACTGCTATATTCTCTCTCATTTTTACCCTAGTCGAGTCATTTTCTTTTCCAAAGTATTTTCAATTTTTTTCTTTTTCACCATTTTTAATTTTTCCTCCATAACTATAAAGGTCTTAACTTTTTCTTTTTATAGTTACTATTTTTCCTGAAATTGTTCGATGTATGCCATCTCCGTCAACCTTTATGCCTCTGAGAACATTTTTCAGCAAAGACGCTGAAGAAAAGTACAACACGAACATATTAAAACGACTCATTTGTATGGAAAAAGGCTTTCTTTTTCAAGATGCAACCTTTATGGGATACACTGAAGCAATTTCTTTCCTGGTAGAGAAACATGGATGACAACTCTTTTGCCTTCATCCTAGCAATGTTCTTACAAAAGTTGTAAAGGAATTTTATGCCCATTTAACCTCTCCAGATAATGCTTTCATCCATGTATGCAGTGCTTCGATGTTATTCGATGAATAATCCATCAACGCACAATATGGTTTACCTGAAGGCCCTGATGAACATTCTTAATTTGTCAAGACATTAATAGTAAAAGGACTCAATCAAGTTCCTATGGATTTATGTATAGAAGGGACCAAATGGACAGTTTTTCAGAATGACTGCTACACCATCGACCGTGTTTCTTTGAAGCCTTATTGTAGGGTATGGTACAACTTTCTTAAATCTCACCTTAACCCTTCAACTAATAACTTTGCTATTTCAAAGGAACACATGTTGTTACCGCACTCTATTATGACTGGAAGAAAGATAAATGTTGGAAAAATTATTTTTAGAGATGTTCATCGTTGTGCACAAAAGAATGCAGGCACCCTGAACTTTCCATCTCTCATTACTGCACTTTGTTAAAGGGTCAATGTCTCTATCCAAGCAAATGAGGACAAAATCCCTATCGAATGAGCCATCACCAAACAGATTGCCATGAGATTTTTAAGGGAAGAAGTGCTACGGCATCCTAGCTCTGCATCAACGTTTTCTCCATCTACTAGTACCCATGCCACTCCATCCACATCTTACAATGATTTTGAGTAGCAAGTGTTCGATACTCTTGAAATGTTGAAACAAAAGTTTCATTTGATGGAGAAGCAACAATTGAGGACAGCTACTAATCTAAGAAGGGCTCAAGAAGAAATGGCTTTATTTTGGGGATACGTCAGAAAGAGGAATAATTCCATCAAGAAATCTCGTCAGAAAAAATTTACCAAGCTCATGCCTACATTCCCTACTTTTCCCAAAGAGTTGTTATTAGATCCAAATGATAAATATGATGGGGAAGTCAAAGCCGTTGTGACAGACACTACGTCACATCCAGCCACTGTAGAACAGAAGAACAAAGAAACAGAGAGCGAGGAAGAGAAAATAGAATCGGTGAACATTGACTTAGATAAGGAAGGAGATAAAATGAATCAAACTTCTGCACCACAAGAACCTGCTTTCACCTCAAACCACTACACCCATATCAGAGTAAGATCGTGAGATTAATCAACTAATTGATGATCTCACGAAATCAAATGATGATGATGATGATGATGATGATGAGGTGCCAATAAATCAGCTCAAACGGAAGTAGCGTTACAAACACGCTGCCAGGAAATCCACCGAACCCAAATAAAGTAATACAAATCCTTTCCAAGCTTTTGTTTTTACTTTTCATTTGAATAGTGTTTTTTCATTTTTACATGTGTTTTTCATGCATTCATAATTGTTTTCATTGCATTTTCTACACACCTATTTGTTTTTGCATACATGAAATTTTGTGTCTGGTCATGCATTGAGGACAATGTATCCTTTAGGTTTGGGGGTGTGTTGTACATATTGCATGCATTAGATATTTTGTTTAAACATTAGATCATTTTGGTACTTATTTTTCCATGACATACAAATGTTAAATGACTACTAAACCATGAAAAGTATATTGTTATCTATGATGTTTGACGAGGATAATAACTCTTCAAACTGTGAAATTGTGAAAATTGATTATGTATGTTTAGCTTAGGATAGTCGTGTGACAATTGATGAAAGTAGAATGACCTAAGTATAATAACAATTAGTTTATAGTAAGGTTCTTTTAATATACTTAGAAGTCTTGAAACTAAGATTAGTAAATTAGCATTGTGTAATAATAAATACCACGACAAAGATGAGGGTAAATGAATAAATAAAATAAAATAAAATATAAACACTATAAATCACTCCAATGTTTGAAATTGTTGAGTAGGTCAGTAATACTCTATTTGCTCCATTGTATTGTTGATCAGAAAAGCAAGATCAAATAAGATTGAGTAAAAAAATAGTTTAGGGGCACTCCACTGTAGTAGTAGGCTAAGTAGATTAGGGGTAGTTTTTTGCTCCATCAATCTTTTTAGTCAAAAGCCTTAGCTTCATGAGTGAATTACATTCAAATTGTGCCGTGATGTAATACCTGGCAATCTAGTGTATGCTCTATTAAGATTGTCAAGTAAAGAAATCATGTGACAAGATGAATTCCCTAGAAAAAAAATCTTCTATATAATGCAATGATAGAATAAGTATAAGAAGAAAAACTGAGTTTAGTGTAAGGATAAACTAAGTACATTAATAGGTTCTTGCTATAGTTAGAATTGCATGAATATTTAGGAAATTTTATTTTTAGGTAACATTTTTTGCATTTAGTATGCTAAACAAACCTATAAAATTTGAACCAAAATTTTATTTAGACAGAAGACTGTTGAGAATAGAGGTATAAAATATGTTTCGTTTGGTTTAGCAGTACAAGAGGAAATTGTGTAGTTATGGAAAATTCTTTCATTCATGCATTCATACATATTCTACTTGAGAACAAGCAAGAACTCAGGTTTATGGGTGTGATAACTCTTGAAAAGAGTTATATTTTGAACCTTTAAGCTTGATTAAATGCCTGTAATTAAGAAGATATATGTGCCTTTTTTTTTAGAACATTGTATAATAACACTTTGATTGTGCCTTAAATTTCATTTCATGTTACTTTTACTATTGGGAAGAAGGGAATTGGTTGTTGTATGCAGAAGGTGCGAGAAGGGTGAATAAAAGGAGGAAGAGAATGAAGGACATGAAATATTGCCATGGAAAACGGTTGGATGGATTCAACACAAATGCCACTCAATCCTTGTCACTCTTAGCCAGCTGGATATGTACCAGATAAATCCACCTGAAAGAGAGGGAGAAAAGTGTATGCTAAGAGAGGGGGACCTACCCTATAAAAGAAGAAAGAGAAAAGAAAGAAAAAAAGAGAAGATTTTGGAAGGGATTTTAGACGAGATTTTTAGAGGGGGATTGGGAGAGCAACTTTCTCTCCAAAAAACTCGTGAGAAATTCCAAAGAAAAGGATAGGGTAGTAGTTTAAAAGGAGAGCAGAGAAGCAAGGAAAGGGACGAGCAATCAGCTTTGGGTCCTACATGATTCAACATCGTCGAAGTGAAAGCTGGAGTGGCGAAAGCTTCCTACAGTTCTACCTTCATTTTGTTAATTAATTTTTGTCATTTATAAACTATATCCTCTCAACTTTGTCTCGTAGAATTGCCACAACATTTTATTCATTATTTGATTTTTATATTTCATATATTAGTACCTCACTTCAAATCAATATTATGTTTATTTTGCCATTAGCCTAATTAGTATAGTTTATAGTAATAACTCAATCATATTTTTACCTATTCCGATCCTTGTGGAGACGATCTCACTTATCACTCTATTACTTGATTCGACGTGTATACTTGCACATTCAAATTATATATTCACACGCGACATCAATCCAGTTAGTCACATCTATGTCTATCTTTTGGGAGTTTTTCAACTCTTGAAGCTCCTTAAGTGCCATGCGGTAGGGAGCAATGGACACCAATTCTGTTCCCAGCAATAACTCAATACCGAACTCCACTTCCCGATCCGGAGATAACCCTAGTAGTTCCTCGGGAAAACATCAGGAAATTCCCTTATTGTGCGAATACTATATATAGAAGGATCAATTACGCTCGCATCCCGCACATAAGCCAGAAGCACTTCACACCATTTTCGAACCATCTTCTTCACTACCATAGTAGATATCACATTGGATAAATAATTCCCATGTTCCCCAACCATGAAAACCTCTTTTCCAAACTCAATCATTAAAGTTACCCTCTTCAATGTACAATCCAAACGGACTTGGTGTTCAACCAACCAATCAATTCCCATAAATTGGTATCACCCCGAACCCGAGACCGACACCGGAGTCGGACACGAGATGATAACAAACTTTGAAAAATTTTTCCAGACACTGCCCAGTCTGAGTACTAGTCGCTTCAAAAATCATATCTTGAGTTTCACAACTCAAAAATCAGTTTTGTGATTTTTCCCTGAAACTAGACTCATGTCCCCACCTATGGATTTTTTTCTAGAATTTTTGGTCGGGCCAATTAGTACAGTTTATTAGTCAAAGTCTCCCATGTTACAGGGGTCGACTACACTGACCTTTTCCCATTACGACTGGGATATCTCTCTGCACAAAGCTTCAATACTGATGCCGTTTGTTTCTATGGAAACTAGACTCAGAGAGGAATCCATACATATATGGTATGACCCCTAATTATCTCTGGTCAATTTATAGTGAATTTCCAAAGGCGGAACAGTGAATCCAGAAACTGTTCTGGCCCTGTTCCACAAGAACCCGAATATCTCTTTCTGTACTGTTCTTATAATTGTTTCGTTACTTCCATATGAAAGTAGATTCATCAAGGTTCGATTACATAATTTATTCATTATTTAATTCCACTCCTACGAATTCTTGTGATTTTTCCAATCCACACCACTGCTGCTATCAGCTTCTGTTTTCAAAGTGAACCTTACCTAATTTGGGGTTTCATGGACCAACTAGGGCCTTGTCATACATAAGCCCACATATGATCATACTTAGCCATTCTAGTGGCTGATCATTTGCTCAACACTTCCATTCCAACATAGTTACATCATGAAACCATCTATACATTCATAAATACGAATGGTCTAATGCCATACTCCACTTCTACAAGCCATTTTCGCATGGCTGTACACTTATACATTTCATAAAGTACTCGAAAGACAACAATGGGTAGTCCTATACATGCCATAACAAAATTCAACCAAAATAGTACCCAAAAGAGCCTTTGATAGTGTGGGCGACTTCGACTTCAAGATCCCGAGTCCGATAGCTGGAGAACCAAAAATCTATAAAACAGAGGAGCAATGTAACGAGTAAGCAATTTATGCTTAGTAAGTTTGAGCAAGGAATTCCAGCATAAACAAAGAATATCACACATTTAGCTAAACGGAATATTTCATAATACGCAATTTATCGATATTAAACTTGCTTCACAACATTAACAACCCTTATGCACATACACAATAGACTAACTTAGCCGAAGGCCGATAGCTCGTTTATCAACTGAGCGAACATTTATTTGTAAGGGCTCGATTTAATTCAACACATACGTAACATATCCCCATATTGGGATGTTTTTCGAGTATTCGCTGGAATTTTACAGCAAGCTCATTCGTTACCAATTCACGTACCTTCGGGATTTAACCGGATATAGCTCCTCGTTCAAATGCCTTCGGGACATAGCCCGGTTTTAGTAACTCACACCATGCCTTCGGGACGTAACCCGGATTTAACAACTCGCACGAATGCCTTCGGGACTTAACCCGGCTTTAATAACTCGCACGAATGCCCTCGGGACTTAACCCGGATTTAGTATCTCGCACAAAGGCCTTCGGATCTTAGTCCGGATATATTCGCTTAGCACAAAGCCTTCGGGACTTAGCCCGGACAGCATTCAATTAATCATGCACATCTAACAATAATTCATGGTACATTCATATCTCATTTTCGTTTACGAAACTCAAACATAAGGCACATAGTCCTTGCACATTCAGCTCAATAGCCACACATAGAGCATGATTTAATCACATCGAAATTTAAGCTCTCTTACTCAAGAACTTACCTCGGGTGTTGTCGAACGATTCCGCTAGCTATTCAACCACTTTTTCCTTCCCTTTATCGGTTTTATTTCCCCTTTGCTCTTGAGCTTAATCAAACAAATAAATTGATTTCATCATTTAGGCATCAAAAGATGAACACAAGGCACTTAGCCCATATTTATACATTAGACATTAAAGTCTCATACATGCAAAAATCATGCATCAACACAACATATTAGCTAATTTCTTTGCCCTTGGCCGAATATGCATGTCCATTTTTTGGGTCGATTTCAACACTTAATACACACATATACACACTAGTAAAGCATCCTCCCCCTTTTCATCAATTTAACACATGCATTGCTCATTAACATGCAAAGTTACATTCGGCCTTAGCACACATCTTGCTAGCCGATTCTTCTCCATTTAGCAACCAATGCACATATGTGCTCACACAAAAAAAATGCTAAAAAGGAGGTTCAAGAATCATCAAGCCATCATCACATGCATCATTAACAAGCTTCATATTTTGCATGCAATGGCATTAACACAACCTCCACCTAGGCCGAATCTTAACTCATCCTCATGCCTCATCACCACAACATCAAACATCAACCAAGAATGATTCATCCATGGTCAAGTGCCATTTCCATCACATAGCAAGATTTAGACCATGGGTTAGGTAGAACTCAAGCTAACAACTAAAACATGCATGCCTCTCATGGAACATCATCAAACATACCTTAGCCTAGCTACATGCATGGCCGAATCTCTTCACCTTTCTTCTTCTTTCCTCCTTAAAATTTTTGGCCAAGGATGAACCAAAGGATGAGAAAATTTTTCTTTGTTTTTCTTTCTAGTTTTTGGCAAGCATGAAGATGAGAAAAGGATGAACAAAATTCCCCCCTTTCTCTTCTTTAGCTCACGGCAATGGGGGGACAAACACTACACACACATTTTTTTTCTTTTGTTTTCCATTTCTTTATTACCCATACTCCTTATTTTATTCTTCCACTAACAAAACATGTTTCATGACATGTTTTACCCATCCTTCCTTGTCATGGCCGGCCACTACTCATTAGGGGGGGAATTTGACATGCAAGTCCCCCCCTTTGTCCACATGCACTAATAGGTCCTCACACATTGACCTATCACATTTTAGAATTTTCTCACATAAGTCCTATTGACTAAATTCACATGAAATCAACCAAATTGAAGCTTGAAATTTTCACACATTCATAATTACATATTCTACACAATAAGTATCACATTCAAACATTTCGGTGACTCGGTTTAGCGGTCCCGAAACCACTTCCCGACTAGGGTCAACTTTGGGCTGTCACAACTCTCCCCCACTTAAGAAATTTTCGTCCCCGAAAATCTTACCGGTAAATAGGTTTGGGTATCGTTCTTTCATCGAGCTCTCGGTCTCCCAAGTTGCTTCCTCGATCCCGTGTTTGAGCCATAACACCTTTACTAGCGGAACTCTTTTGTTTCGCAACTCCTTCACTTCACGAGCTAGGATACGCATCGGTTCTTCTTCATAGCTCATGTCGACTTGAATTTCAACCTCTGATGGGCTAATTATATGCGATGGATCAGATCGATAGCGTCGAAGCATCGAAACATGAAAGACGTCATGAATCTTTTCAAGCTCCGGGGGCAAAATCAATCTATACGCAACCGGACCAACTCGTTTGGAGATTTTGTACGGCCCAATGAATCTTGGGCTCAACTTGCCCTTACGGCCGAACCTGAGTATCTTTTTCCAAGGTGAAACCTTAAGGAACACTTTGTCTCCCACCTGATACTCGATGTCTTTTCGTTTCAAATCTGCGTACGATTTCTGACGATCCGTGGCTACCTTCAGACTTTCACGGATTACCTTTACTTTCTGTTCAGCATCTCTAATCAAATCAACTCCGAAAATTTTGCTTTCACCGAGCTCGGTCCAAAACAATGGTGTACGGCATTTACGACCGTACAAAGCCTCGTAAGGTGCCATCTTAATACTTGATTGAAAACTATTGTTGTAAGCGAATTCAATCAAAGGTAAATACCGTTCCCATGAACTACTGAACTCGAGGATGCAACATCTCAACATATCCTCAAGTATCTGAATTATCCTCTCGGATTGACCATCGGTTTGGGGGTGAAAAGCAGTGCTAAAATGCAGCTTGGTACCCAGAGCTTCTTGCAATTTCTTCCAAAATCGTGAGGTGAATCTCGGATCTCTATCCGACACAATAGAAACAGGTACCCCGTGTAATCTCACAATTTGATAAACGTACAATTCAGCTAGTTTCTCCAATGAAAAATCCGTACGTACGGGGATGAAATGAGCCGACTTAGTCAGTCTATCAACAATAACCCATATCGCATCCTTCTTACTTGCTGACAAGGGCAGTCCAGACACAAAGTCCATTGTGACTCGATCCCATTTCCACTCGGGTATCATGATCGGCTGGAGTAATCCTGAAGGCACTTGATGTTCCGCTTTCACTTGTTGACATATTAAACATCTCGAAACAAAGTCAGAGATGTCCCGTTTCATACCATGCCACCAAAATTGACGTTTCAAATCATTGTACATTTTCGTACTCCCCGGGTGAATTGACATTCGGTTACAATGGGCTTCGTTCAGAATCATCGAAATGAGTTCCGAATTCCTTGGAACACACAAACGATTTCTGAACCTCAAACAATCATCATCATCAATTTGAAACTCCGATTCCTCGTTCGGAAAACACTTAGCCCGTTTTGCAACCAATTCATCATCGACTTTCTGAGCTTCACGAATTTGGTGAGTCAACAATGGTTTAGCTTTTAATTCAGCTACTAACACACTGTCTGGTAGAATAGACAAATGCACGTTCATCGCTCGTAAAGCAAACAATGACTTCCGGCTTAAGGCGTCCGCAACCACGTTAGCCTTTCCCGGGTGGTAATCAATGACAAGCTCCCTTGAATTTCTAAAGGGCATCTTCTGTATATCTTACAAGTACAGATGATTCTAAAAGGCTGACTACAGTTATAGCATTACCAGTTTTCTCTACCCCAATCCCCAATTTTACAGTCATATCACATGCAATATAAGAGTGGGTAGATCCTATATCAATTAATTTAAAATAAGGCACCGAATGGATAGTAAAGGTACCTGCAATGATGTCAGTCGCATCTTTATCTTTTCAGTATCTAATCGCATATACCAAAGCAGGCTGTCTAGCTTCAGCTCGATTTGCACCCTGAGCCAATGCTTTCTATCCCTAATTACCATTCCCATTTTAGTTCTGATATAGACCCTCTGAACAACTTGATTACCTTTTTAATTTTGACCCCTAACCAGGCCTTGATTATAAATTGGAGCTTGCATTTGATCATTCTGGCAAGGACAATCTTTAATTCTATGCTTCATTGAACTACAAATTAGATAGGAACCTATTCTTCTTCAATACTCGCTCGGATGATGCCTCTCACATTATTGACATACCTGAGTCTATCCATCTTTAGGGCCCACTACTTCCCTATTCTGCGGTGGCCTAACCTCTATGGTTTGCTTAACGGGACAAGAACTTGGGCCAGCAAAGCCCACCTCCCTCTTAAGCTGATCTTTCTATTTTCTCTTTTTCTCGTGTTCCACACACTGAATCTCCTCGATCATTTTGGTCTTCTCAACTAGAACCTCAAATACCCGCTCCTGATTTGGAGCTACCTGAATCTTAAGATTGTACATCAAACCTTCTTGAAAATGAAAGCTCTTATCTTATTCTGAAGCCACCATACTAGATGCACAACGGATCAACCTCAAAAATTGTACCTCATATTCAGAAACTGTCATGTTGCCCTGTTTCAGCTTTATAAACTCCAATCGTCAAGCCTCAACATAGCAAGGACCCACAAACTTACCCTGAAAAGCATCTTGAAAATAAGCCCAATCAATACTCTTTTGTAGTGTACCTCTAACCATTGATGTCCAACACCTGTATACCTTGTCCCTCAACAAGGATACAACACCCTTAAGTTTCTGCTCGAGGTGCAGTCCAGATCATCCAATATGCATTCTGTGGTCTCCATCTAATATTTGGCCACTATAGGGGTAATTCCAACAATACCCCTAAACAACTCTGCCCCACTTGAACGGAGCCTCTTAGCAATTGTCCCATGACTACCACTACCAATTTAGGCCCTAACGACCCTCTATAAGGTCCTTAACAAAGCTTGTGTTACCGGATCATCCCCATTATGCTCATTATCATAATTCCCACCCCCCAGTAGTGGGTTCACTAATAGCCTTATTAGGTTCATTATTCTATACAGGCTCTTGTGACGCAGATGACTCTACTAGAGCCATCAAAGGTCGCCCTCTAAGGCCCCTCCTACCATGAGTTATCATTCCATGGGTATTTATTTCAATATCTTATGGAATCTACAATTTAAAAGTAAGAATATCTTTAGTTTTATGTTCAATCTTTTATCGCACTTTAACTAAGTTCTTTTGTTTAAAGTTTTATGCAATAATTTCTAATGTCTTTCTAGAGTTTCAATATTGTTTCTATAGGCATGGCATCAAACCTTTGGACTTCTTTGTTTTCTTGAAAGAAATATTTTTCAAAATAATGTGGTTTGTTTTTTTTCCAAAATTTCCCCCATTTTTTTTATGTATGCATACATGCAAATTCGTTTTTGAAAGGAATAAAATTTAATCATAAGTTTTGAACCTTGGCTTTGATACCATTAAATGCAACCTCCCAAACCTGACCTAGACGTTATGGCCGAATCATGAAGATCATATTATTCACTTATGTGACAAAGCTACCCTACCATTCATTGAAAACTTTAAGAATTTTATCTTTTAAGAAAAATCACAGTTTGCCTTTTGTTTTTTTGGGAAAATGATTCATTAATTAAATCAACCATTACTAAGTCATATTATTAGCATTAGCGTGGTTTAGAAAACACATTGCTCATTGTTGCTCTTATCAAAACCTTGTTGTTTTTTATTACATCGAAAAACTTAATTAATAACAAATTAATTATTAAGCTGGTTATCATGCTCTGTCTAATTTCGAAATATGCTTATGAAATAAATTTAATGTGTCAAGTATGCATGCATGAAAACCCTATAGCAGAATAAAACCCAAACCACAGTCCAAATAACTTTATAGACCAAAAACCAATTAAATTTAGGTCAAACTTAAGCAAAATAATTTATAAGTCCGAAGTTTGTCGTATGTCCGCATGCCATGTCCGATCCTAGTCTCGAGCATTACCTAAGATGGTTGAAACTATGGGTGAGCTAACTAGCTCAGTCTAAGCCTAATCAAAAAGAACTTTCACATATCAATGACCATTATTAATATTGTACACAACATAGCATAAACATTATCGACATAACATAATGCATAATGATTTCCTACCCCAACCATCTGTTACATACAACGAGTTCCCCAGAACTCGTTTGCCAAACTCCATAAATTGCAAGCTAAGCTCGATGTGGTTAAACCACCATTATACATAATGCAATTATACTAGCATTTAAAATAAAAATGGAACATAATCGCCATTCTTCTCATTACTCTTGGTGTAGTGCACTAACAACATAAATGCAGACTTAATATGCTGACATTACTCCACGAAACTCCTCTTTCATCCACATAATCTCATCCCATGCTCAAGCGATATGTCATACAAATTTTCAACCAAAACCATGTTTTCATTACATTATCATTTCAATAGCATGTTCTACATGCCCTCATAATATCATTCACATTCATCTGGAATTAACAATTATCAAACATTCAATTTCACCATCAATATGGTGACATTCTAACATACCGTAGTTTCATTATGACTTTATGAACAATTTTTTTCTAGTTCTTGTAAAGCAAACTTTCATTTAACACATTTCATAGCATACCACCCAAGCATACATTTCATGCATTCAATATTTATTTTCATTCTATTACATGCCATGCTACACCATATCATTAGCCATACATATTATTCCTTTCCAATACCATTTATACAAACATTTGGTCATTCATGCAATTTTGCAAAACATGCCATTTAGTTGGGGCTCGAAACGTACTTGATTCGACCACCTTAAAACCACTTACTTAGCCATTTATCTAAGCCCGACCAGCAAGCTCAATTATTTTTTAAGTATTAAAAATATTATTTAGACATTCAAATTTATAGGTTGGAACCCACACCTTAATTTCGCACAACCATAGCACTACTTGCGAAACCTGTGATTCCTCCTTTAGACTTAAACTAAATCTAAATTAAAATAAAATATTTATCAAGTTAAGAAGCTGCCAAATCAACTTTAAAACACCCTCTAAGAGTTCAATCAAATCAGTGTTACCATTCCAACTTTCAAATCCAAATCAACTAGACTACTTACTCTAATTTGATGAGAGACATGTGCGCGAATGACTAACGGCTTCACTGCTAGTCCAGATCATTTAAAGTAGTGTCTAACACAATAATATACTGAAAAATTAGTAGCTAATCATCCGTTTAAAACTTTAATTTAATAAAATAACACATTCCCTAATAATCAAGTCGAAACTACGCCTCAACCCGTAACAATCGCACTTATGCTTCCCGATTCGTCATATCTGAGTTGCCAAACAACTAAGACCAATTTCCCAATAACATAACAGATTAGAGGTCGATTAAAATGAGGTATTATAAATTAAAACCTTGCTGGAAAAAGGGTGGTAAATGTACGGAAAACCAAAAGCCCTTTTTGGTGGTTCTAGAGGCATCACACCACCAAAATTGGCCACAAACGGGGGCAATTTTGGAAAGCACCGTAAAGAATTTTTTTAGGGCTGAAAAGAGTATTTTAGGCTTGAAAATCAGTGTAAATCAAAGTTGTAATCAATGGTTTAAATAGGTTTTAAGGCTCAAATCGACAACCACCAAAAGAGAAACTTTAGGGGTGACAACCATCGCCAACGACATCAGCTTTAGAGATTGTTTTGGGCATGTCAAGTTATGAGTTTGATGGCTGGAAATTGATCAATTCAATTAGAAAAACTAACCAAAATTCCAAATCTGGAACAGTGAATCTTTTGCAGAAAACCGAAAGGGAAAAATGAGTCACTTACCCGAGAGATGCTAAGTGGCGGCAACAGAGAACTTTGTGGTAGCAAAGGAGGCTAATTTTAAGTGCAAAAAGGGGTAGATCGAAAGCTGCAAAATTGATGAAAAATAACAACAACCAAGATGAGGAAATCGACCAAAAATTCACTATCAATGGAGGGGGGAAGGATGAAAAGAAGAGAGGGCTTGATGGGCAGCATTGTGATGGAAAAAGGGGAAGAAAACTAAGAGGAAAAAGGGTGAACGGATAGGGTAGGGAAATTTTGATTTAATAGCTAAAAAATACAAGAAGAAGTTGTATTTATACCTAGGGTTCAAGGCTTGGGCGGCACAAAATAAGGAGAATGAGAAATTTTATTAAAAATTAAGCTATTTTGCAAAGGAAGGAAATTAAACTCGAGACCTTGATCTAATTGCACTGACTCCTCATTTTTCATTTAACCACTGGGTCATTTACTCATCTTTGAAATAATTCTACATTTCGAATTTAAAATTTTTTATTCATTTGTTAACACTGTTAGAATTCTTTTGTATTGGTTGATAATATGAAAAAAAAACTTGATATCCATGTAACAAAAAAATAACATTCTAATGGGCATAAATTTAATAAAAAATTTTAACGGTGGTAACAATTCTTAAAAATTCACATCATTATGTTAATTAGAATGAAATATTTAGACTAACTAATGACATTATAAAAGTTGAGGTATTAGGTTACATCAAATTTAAAGTACATATATTAAATCTCAAATTTGAGTAAAATATAGAAATCATATTGAAATTAGTCATTCTTATAATCTAAAAAGTTAAGGGATTGGATTTAAAATTTACTTATAATGTTCTCCTGTAAAAAAAAAGGAAAAAATGGACAAGTGTCCATTGTGGAAGGCTTTAGGATCTTCCTTTTATATATAGTTGTATAGATTATAAAAAGAAAAATTAGAAAAATACGATAACGGAAAATAAATCACTTGAAATTAATAATATAATTGTAGAAATGTAAAAAAAAACTTTTAAAAATTATAAAAATTTGTAAACAATTTATTTTAAAAGGTTTTAAAATTTATTAAAAAATATTTAAAAAGTATTAAGCATCCATTTGAACAACACAAAGTAATTGGATGGAAATGTAATTAATAGGATAGTAATTACACTCTTTTGTAGTAACAAAAAATTGTAATTCTCTGTTGGAAAAATTACTACTACAAAACAAACTCGCTAGCGTTGACTGGATATATAAAGTAAGTTTAAGTAAGATATTTCCTTTACCGAGTACTTCTAAACTGATAGAATTATTTATGTAGGCTTGTTCACCTTCAGCTACACTTTCAATTTCGGTAAACATTTCTCTGTTGCCACATAAGTGTTTTGAAGCGCTTGTGTCTACAAACCATTAAGCATTATTCTCGACTAGGTTCACTTCGGAAACCATCGCGGCTATTATGTCATCTGAATTTTCAACTAGATGTGCTTATGGTTTGTTCTTGTAACGGCAATCAGAGCACTGGTAGTTGGTTTCAACGAGAGGCTCAAGCTTGGAGAGATCAAGAATATATTTGTTCATTGTGACAAACATGTCTAGCAGTAATATAAATTTGCTTCTAAACTGTTGGAAAAATTACTACTGCAAAACAAACTCGTTAGCACCGACTGAATAAATAAAACACATGTAAATAAATGAAATAATAACTGTGTCATGGAAGAACACTACCTTAGAAGCAAATTCACCCTGATTGATGTAATTGTATAGTGGATGCCACCCCTCAAGGTTAATATAGTACTTCAATATTCGTACACCCTAATAAAGAAGATGGAACACGTTTGGTATTGCTCTTCTCAAAAAGAATTGTGAAAATAAGATAAAAAATAAATAAAGCTTTAAAGTTGGTAAGAAAAATTGGTTGAAAAAACCACACTAGGTTTAATTTCTAAAAAAAATTGGAGGGGCCACAAACGTTCCTACCTAAAATCTAATCTTTTAAACAAAATTTCCTTTAATGTAATTTTAGTAAGATGCCAAAGTTTTAAGGAAAAGAAAGATGAGAGAATCAAGAAAAATTAGTCCAAATTCATTCTAAACTTAAAATTTAAAAAAAATTAATCATTGTTGATGTGTCACTACAACATCAATAATCATGGGTCAATTTAGTAGCCATTAATGGTCACACCAACTATTCCTTAAAAACTAATGATGAATGTTAGTCAAAGGGCTGATTTAGTTTGTTTTATAAGTTCAAGGCTCAATTGCAGCTAAAAGGTTTAGAGGGATTTAATTGAATTTTTTGAAATTGTTCGGTGTTTATAATACTATTAAGTAAAAAAGAAAAAAAGAAAAAGCGAAGGTGGGAAAACAGAAAAATGAAATTTCAGGCGGTGGAATTTATGTCAACAATCCACCTCCTCAATCCGGCTATATTACACTTGACCAACTACATTAATACACAGACTCGGATTGTTCTAATAAAACATAAATCTAACGGATATGCTTTTGCATCTTCTTCATCTCCAACCAACAAAGTCCAAACGCACGGATCACAAATATTTACCGTCGATAACGTTCCATCAAACGGTCTATATTATTCTCTATCATTGCTAACCCCGAGAAAGAGCCTTCGTATTTAAACCCCTTCACATCCCCCCGCCTCAAAAAAGTTAAAAACTCGAAAAATAGGAACTTCAATTTCCAGGCTTTTTAATCCTTTAAATCTCTCTCAACCAAAAAAATGTCGGGACGTGGGAAGGGAGGCAAGGGTTTGGGAAAAGGTGGAGCGAAGAGGCATCGGAAAGTTCTCCGGGATAACATTCAAGGCATTACGAAGCCGGCAATCCGGAGGTTGGCTCGTAGAGGTGGCGTGAAGAGAATCAGTGGTTTGATCTACGAGGAGACGCGAGGTGTGCTCAAGATCTTTCTGGAAAATGTGATTCGTGATGCCGTTACGTATACGGAGCACGCTAGGCGCAAGACTGTTACGGCCATGGATGTTGTTTATGCTCTCAAAAGGCAGGGCAGGGCACTATATGGCTTCGGTGGTTAAAGAGGATATTAGGACTTTATTAATTAGATTTTATAAATCTCTTGCAACAGCTTGTTGTTTTCATTTTATTTGGGCTTCAATCTTTTAATAAAATTTGCTCTTATTTGATATCTTCAACTTTTCCTCTAAATATTTGTTTCTGGGTTTTATGCATCCAAGAACATTTGACCTACGCCCATGTGAATTGTGGAACTTGGGTCGGTGGGTTCTTTTAAAGGGTCCATTTGGATGGATAAATGAACACTGCTGATATCCGGAAGCTCATGGGCGTAGTGGTACTTTATTGTTTCAATTAAGATGAAAATAAAGTTTTGAATTTAAAACATAAAACTTGAATGTTGAACATTTTTATCTTTTCTTTTAAACATTATATAATAAATCTAAAAAGAAATAAAAACATTATGTTCAGAGCAAACTGCTCTTTTTAAATAACCATACAATTGAAAATTAATCATACAACTTTTTATTAGTTTTTAGTGTTCTCCTTACTACTAAAGTTTGATCAGGGCTAATTTTATTACACCGAAATGATAAAATTAGATGAAAAATTTATAATTCAATTGGTCTCCTAACGTCTCCCTTGCACTCATCTCTCCTCATGCATATATGCAACATCTAAAAAATAACTAGATTAACGTATTTTTATGAATTAAAAAATTATTTATAGAAAAATTATATGAAACTGTTGTGTACCTCATCAACGAACATTTTACGAGTTTTTATGTTTTCTCATAAAAACATAATTATCCAATAGATGTTAAATTGAATAATTACATATCTAATAATAAACACAATTATATTAGGTATCATTTAAATAACCATTACTTTTTATTAATAATTAAGTAATTTAACTTTTAATAATAACAACTTTTTTGATCTTCTCTGCAAGACGATTTTAGATTATCCGGTCATAAATTCAATATAAAAAATTGATTTTTATTGGATTTTTTCCGAATTGAAATATGAAAAAGCCATAAGTGATTTAAGTTATTTTTCTAAATTTATGGTTTCATCAATTAAATTGGTAACTAAGGGGTAAAATGATAAATCTATCATCAAATATGTTTTGATAAGGTAGTGTTTTGACTTTTCAAACTCGTCTCATGTTTGCTTGATTTAATCTTAGCTACACATTGTCCAGTCTTTAACTCTTTGACCATTGGTGATATTTTAAACATGATAAAAAGGAAAAAGAACCCATCTTTTTTATTCCTTTAGTTGGCCATGTCAAGAATGCAAGGGAGAGAACTTGTTCTCCATTCTTGACATTTCCCTCCCAAAATTTCCTAAATATCTCACCATTTTATCTTTAATTTCTTACAAAAGTACCTTACCTTCCTTCTTCACTGTTTCTATAATCTTCTTCATTAACCACACCTAGGATCAGAGGCGATAAGGGTGTTCAGTCGGTTAATCGACCGGTTAACCGACCCGAAATTGTTAAAACTGAATTAACCGACCTTCCAAATTTTTTAACCGTTAACCGAACTCAAATTTTTTAAAATAATTAACCGAACCGAAATTTTTTTCGGTTAATAAGGTCGGTTAACCGAATTAACCGAAAAATATGTGTTGTTCATTTTTGGTTAAAAATTACCCGAATTACCCGAAAATTACTCGAATTACCCGAAAATTACCCGAATTACCCGAAAATTACCCAAATTACCCGAATTACCCGAATTAAATCACTACATAATTAAAAGCATTACATAAATCTTTAAATCACTACATAATTAAAAATATTACATAAGTCTTTGAATCACTACATAATTTAAAACATTACATAAGTCTTGAATTAACACATAATTGACATGTAAGTTTTTAATATTCTCTATTTATATCCATTTCATCTCTCCAAAATATCTCCATTTGCATTAAACCTAAAAAAAAACATGAGCAAAAATTTAGCATATAATAGAAATATACGCATTTAAAAAAATCAAATAATATAAACAAACGAATAGATTATAAATTAAGAAGAATAAGATAGTAGTAAGCATACCCTTCAACTCACGAAAGCTCATGAATCTAGGGTAGGCTCTAATGCATTCCAAGAAATGTCTAAACATTGAATCAATTGAATAAGTAAGAGTGATATGGTAAAAAAATTGAAACTATTAAAATAAAACAATAAACATACCATTTTCAATCTTGTCAAGCTCTTGGATTTGTTCTTCAATCTTTTTTATGTCTTCTTGTGATGATGATCTTCGAATCCAATCTTGAGTACACACAAGAGCTTGTACAATTTTAGGAGTTAAAGAACTCCTATATTGATCAAGCACACGTCCCCCAGTGCTAAATGCAGACTCTGAAGCAACCGTAGAAACCAGTATAGCTAACACATCTCTGGCAATTTTTGAAAAAGTGGGAAATCTAGGGCTGTTCACTTTCCACCACAATAAAATATCAAAATCTTCAACAAATTCTTCATTAGCCTCAGCTAGATATTTATCCAACTCAGATGTTTTATCCTCACCACAAATTTTCAACTCACGCTTTTTATACAAAGCTTGCATTCGCCTTTTCATTTTTTGTTGTGGTTCACCAATAGAAACATGTGTTGACACACTCGATTGGCTACAAGTACTATGAAGTGGAGGCTTATACTCATCAAACAATTCATACAAAGATTCCTTCAACTTTTGCATCATTTCACAAGCTTTTTCAGAACTAGACATTTCACTAAGTGCAAATTCAAGATACTTTAGTTTTTGTCTAGGATCTAAAACACAAGCAACAAACATAAGCAAATTCATCTTATCAATATCACCCCAATACTTATCATACTTCTCTTTCATCTTGATGGCCATAACATTGAAATCAATATTACTATTTAACTAAGCATCTCGTAAAAGAATATCAATTTCGGAAAGCTCATCAAAAAATTTATTGGACGTGACATATGAAGTGCCAGATATACGCAAAGTGACTTCATAAAAGTGTTCCAAGAAATCCCTCAAGTTTCTAACATTATCCCAATCATCCACACTAGGCCAACCCTCTCCCCTTTCAAGTTCAGCCCTAAAGTTTGTATCTTGCTCCTCAAATCTCTCAAAAGCTCTCTCAAAGTTCTGAGCAGTGTCTAACATTAAGTAGGTCGAGTTCCACCTAGTACAAACATCAAGACACAACATCTTCTTGCACTCTATCTTTTCCACCACAACACACTCCTTAAACTTTTGTAATCTAGCTGGAGATTGTCTCACATATCTAACAGCCCCCTTAACACGTTCAACAGATTTATTCATTTCCTTTAAGCCTTCAACAACAATCAAATTCACAATTTGTGCCATGCATCTCATATGAAGATATTTACCATTTTGAACTAAACCCCCTCAGGGTTAAATTTCTTTCTCAAATAACCAATAGCAACATCATTTGAACTTGCATTATCAACAATAACAGTAAACAACTTATCAATCCCCCAATTCAACAAGCATTTCTCAATCACCGTCCCAATGGACTCACCCTTATGATTAGAAATTGGACAAAAGTTTAAAATCTTTTTATTCAATTTCCAATCGTTATCAATAAAGTGAGCAGTGATACACAAATAATTAACTCTTTGCAAAGATGTTCATGTGTCAGTAGTTAAGCAAACTCTAGAACAAGAACTTCTCAGAAGTTGTTTTATCTTGACCCGTTCATCTAGATACAATTGATAAACATCCCTAGTCATAGTAGTTCGTGAAGGAATATGAAACCTAGGACATGCCACAAACATAAATTTCTTAAAACCTTCACTTTCAACAAACTTGAAAGGTAATTCATCAATCAGAATCATTTGTGCTAATCCTTTCCTACATGCTTCTTGATCAAATCTCCAAGTTGAAAGATTCCCTCCCCCCCCCCTTCAACTCCCTTTCTAGGTAAAACTAGTTGTCCTTGACTAGTGTCAACAACATTACTAGGATTTTTCTTACATGAACCAATATGATATTTCAATGACCCCGTACCATTTTTTTTCATATCACAACAAAATTCCTTTTCACAATAATTACATTTAGCCTTACTTGCACCCTCACTATTAATAAATTTAGTGAAGTGAGACCAAACTTCTGACCTTTGAGGAGGGGCTTTTCTTTTCCCAGTAGTCCCCTTTGTTTGGATTGAAGCTCCAACTCCCGAATTTTCAGAATCTATCGAAGTAGGAGGTGTAACACTACCCTCAATAGATGTTGGTTCGGTTGACATTCTGCAAGAAAAAAAGTATATAATAAATTAAAATAATACGACAAACTTGGGGTCAATGACAATATTATTTACAAAATCCAGAAACTTAATTAAATTGATGCAATATGGAACTTAATCAACTTAATCAATTAAATTAGTTGATCATTATGGAACACATGCACTGCACCCTTCGATATTCAACTTAATCAATTAAATTAGTTGATAAAGCCCAAGTAAAGTCAAACTAATTAAATAAATATGCTTCTGCATCATATTTGGGTGGAGAAAATTGTAGTTAGAAATAAAATTATTGTTGTTTTGCCGCAAAGAAAAATGATCATCAATGTGAACGGTTCATGTAAGATTCAATTTGATAATTGAACAGAAATTGAATTAAGGTATGAAAAATAATCTTATATGAAAAATAATCTTACCGAATTAAGGTGGTAGCTATCGTTATGACTACCAGATTAAATCCGTTATCCAACCAATATTAACTGGTAATATAGGGTAAATAGGGAATCGTCCCACGAAGAAGCTCGCGTTAAACCTATTTGGGAAGAAGAAAAAATCAAAATTAAGATAATGTAAACGCATGCAAGATAGTAAAATGGGGGAATTTTTTTTGCTTCCATGTTTTCCTAAAATAATGAATAAATTTTAACTTAGATTTTACTTAAAATAATTAATCCAATAGAGAATAGGAGAGCTTAGTTATGGGCTCCTCAATCCGCTAAGCACAAGTCGATTGCATCCCTCAATTATTCCAATATCCGAATTCGATAGCAAGGATAAAGAAATCGCTTACGAAGTAATTTCCTAACTCAAGTAATTTTATCCAGTCAGAGAACGTTCTTAGCTGAATTTCTACCCTTAATTACCTCTCCGTCGACGAATTAAAGGTGTATTTAAAATTCTTAGAGTTTTACCTTGCTTCAATCGTAAGAGTCCTCCAGCGGTCTCTTCCATTAAATCCCTAGTTGTTCTTAATTGGTTGCTGACCAATTATTCATCACATATTCTAAGTTTATTAAGAAGTTTAATTACTCAATTTGTACTTAGATGACTGTAAGAAAATCTCCAAATTAAATAGGTGATCAATCTAATTAATTTAAAAATTTTCTTTGAATATTAAAATCAAACAATTAGAGAATACCGAACTCGAATTTAGAAAAAAAAATCATGTCTTTGAATCTCTTGCGCTCAGCTTCATGAGTACCTAACTAAGCTGAAATAATTCAGCAACTCATAGCAAGAAGATCAGAACTGAAATTAATTGAAGACAATATAAATTTCGAACCAATCTCGTATGAAAGAAACTGCTCTCAATTGACGAGCCCTTCTCCTCTCAACTAGCTGATTCTCTAAACTGGTTTCCCGCTGATTGACTGGCGTGTGTTGGCTCACAAAAATCCTCTAGCGAATGACCGAACTATACCTGCAAAATAATAGAAAAAGCTCTGCCCCGTCTGCTGCTTCTTCTCCTCCTTTTATGGAAAAATAAATCCTCCAATAATTCAAAAAAACTTGATCTTATCCCCTTAATCTTAGCCTAACCCGTCGCATAGCTTCTGCTTAGTAGAGTTTGACTTCGATTAAACTCCTCAAGCCTGATTTGGCTTCCTTAATTCAATTGGAGTCGGCCACCGCTTAGCAAGAAGGAAATAATAATTCCCTTGCTGTCCGTTTGTTCATTAGGCCTGCTGCTTTTCTATTGGACCGAATTTTGTCCCAATGTTAATTTAATTCCTTCAACCAGCATATGATCGTCATTCAGCAGCTTAATTTATGCGAATTACCTTCCAAATTGAGCTTATACGGGCATCAACCTGCACATGAAATAAAATTAAAATTAAATTGTTGAATTGGAGTGCAATTAAATTATTACGGCATAGAATGTCTCTAATCAATTTAGGCTGAATTATAACTTAATTAACCAAAAAAGTAATCAACAATTTAAATAATTTAATTGAATAAGTTAAGCTCAAAATTGAACTTAACAAACTCCCCCATACTTAAACTATTGATCGTCCCTGAGCAATCAAGTCGATGAAAATCAAGAAGAATTTTAAAAATATCAAGAATAATCAAGAGTTGTTGCATAGCCCAAGCTTAGGATGAATTTTGAAATCAACAATTTAGATTTTGGTTTATTCAAGAGAGGAAAATATAGAGGAAATTAATCATGCTTCTTTGATCAATTCTCACCGAAAAGAATAAAATTATTAACACTCTTCACTCATTGTGTTTAGGCTAGTACAACGCTCTCAAATTGAAATCAACCGTAATTAACCCCATAGGCTTGCTTGTCCATCTTACCTTAACATAATACATAAAATTTCATAAATATAATTGAGGCAAAATTAAGGTTGTAATGGGGCCAAGGTAATGTTTTAAGGACGGGAGGGATTAATTTGGATGGTGGAGCTAATTTTCTTAGACTAGTTAATCGTCCGGAAGTCATCAATTCTCTTATTTCTCTTTTCTTTTCTTTTTTTTTTCAACAATTCAAGAAGATAACTAAATCAATCAGCCTTTCATCGTTTCCATATCCCTTGATTCAACCGATCCATTTCCTTATGATCACATAACGCTTCATTCATTAAATTCACTAGGAAGGCTGCAACTTGCTGCTTCTTTCTCACGAAAATCAGCCTTTAATTTCCAGCTAAACATCACCCCAAATTGGCCAACATATATCGAAATTATGATGAACTTCCAAACTGAATTAACTAGCCTAAAAAGGTGAGTTGATTCGGCTTTGGCTTAATTTCTGGAGGTGTAGAAAAAATAAAGAAATTAAGGCTTCAAATTGGCTAGCTAAGTGGAATAATGACAAGGTCGGTTTTTTATGAGTAATTGTGGCTTAATTCCTATGGCCTCTTAAATCATATTAATGGAAATCAAATGTATTACTATCCTTAATAAGATCTAAAGCAAGTTCTAGAGTAATTGATAGTCGATAACAATAATCACACATGAATGAATAATAACCTCCCAAGTTGGCATGGATGTCCCTACTTACGCTCTAGGCTCAAATTCCTCACAAGGACCACATAATTGATCAAGTAAGCAGACTAAAAATCTCTTCAATTTAAAACCACAAAATCAAGTTTTTTTTTCTTTTCAAAACTAAAATCAGTCAATTGAAAACAAAATTAATCCCAACCAATCGACATACAACAATCACAATCAATCTTGAATTCATAAAATACACCTTCATTCTTTTATTTTAATACGTAAAGAAATTTAACAAAATTTATGAAAGTTACTAAATTAAAACAAACATAAAATATGTTAGAAAATCAATGAATTGATTCTCCCCCATACTTAATGTTTGCATTGCCCCTAATGCAAAAGAAAATTAAAAATTAAAATTTATTTAATGGAAAGAAACAATAATAATGGAAAAGATAAAAAAAAAACTTCCCTGAATACGTGGGTTGCCTCCCACAAGCGCCTTCGTTTTAAGTCGTTGGCTCGACATCACAATTTCTCATGAACCCTCAAGATTGATCTCCTCCAACCAAGCTGCTTGCTCTCCTTTATGAAAATGTTTCAATCTGTGACCATTTACTTTGAAAATTTTATTAGTTTCGAGACTCCTAATATCGATTGCCCCATGATGATGCACTTCGGTTATTATAAATGGACCAAGCCACCTTGATTTTAACTTACCGGGAAACAATTTAAGCTTAGAATTAAAGAGTAGTACCTTTTCCCCCACCTTAAATTCCTTGCGAATCAGCTTGGAGTCACGAAATACCTTCGACTTACCTTTGTAAATGACCAAATTGTCATATGCCTCCAAGCGCAACTCCTCCAATTCTTGCAGCTTCAACTTACGCTTTTCACCTGCCAAACTATAATCCAAATTGCATTGCTTAACAGCCCAAAATGACCTATGTTCAAGCTCTACGGGAAGATGACATGCCTTCCAAAAAACAACCTTGTAAGGCGACATTCCAATTGGCGTTTTGTAAGCCGTTCGAACAGCCCACAATGCTTCATCTAACCTTTGACTCCAATCTTTCCTATTGGGCTAAACAATTTTCTCTAAAATTCCCGTAATCTCTTTATTACTACTCTCGGCTTGCCCATTGGTTTGAGGGTGATAAGTTGTCGATACTTTGTGAGTGACACCAAATTGTGCAAATAAGGCTCTCAAGGTTCTATTACAGAAATGTGTTCCCTTGTCACTGATTATAGCCCTGGGTACTCCGTATCTATTTAAGATGTTAGTCTTAAGACACTTCACCACTGTTTTAGCATCATCGGCCCTAGTTGGGAATGCTTCTACCCATTTCGACAAGTAATCAACACAAACAAGAATGTATAGATAACCGAGAGAAGAAGGAAAAGGCCCCATAAAATCAATACCCCATACATCAAATATATCACAAACATAAAAATTATGTAATGGCATTTGATTTCTGCTACTTAAATTGCCGGTTTTTTGACATGATGCACAATTTTTACAAAATGCATATGAATCTTTATGAATAGTCGGCCAAAATAACCCACACTCAAGTATTTTAGGAGTTGTTCTCTTAGGCCCAAAATGTCCTCCACCTTCTCGAGAATGACAAAAATTAAGCACCAAATCTATCTCACTATCATCGACACAACGCCTAATTATTTGATCACTACAAAATCGCCAAAGGTAGGACTCTTCCCATAAGTAAAATCGGGCTTGACTTCTAATTTTTTCTCTTAAATGTCTAGGTGCATTCATAAGAAACTCTTTAGTCACTATGTCGGCATACCATGACAAAACACTAGATACACTATAAAGCCGCTCATCGGGAAATAAATCACTTGGCTCATCCTTCAAAATTCCAGTCTCTATCCTACTCAAATGATCGGCCACAAGGTTCTCCTTACCTTTCTTATCTTTAATTTCCAAGTCAAATTCCTGCAAAAGAAAAATCCATCTTATTAATCGGGGCTTAGATTCTTTTTTATGCAACAAATATTTAAGAGCACCATGGTCAGAAAATACAACAACTTTGACTCCTAACAAGTATGCTCTAAATTTTTCTAAGGCAAAAACTATGGCATAGAGCTCTTTCTCGGTCGTGGTATAATGGCATTGAGCTGGGTTCAATAGCTCGCTAGCATACCTGATAATATAAGACTCCTTACCATTTCTTTGTCCTAAAGCCGCACTAACAACCTTATCACTAGCATCACATAGAATCTCAAAAGGTAATGCATAATTCGGTCATTGAATGATAGGAGCTGTGATCAATTTCAATTTCAATTCATCAAAAGATTTTTTGCAATTCTCACTAAATTCAAATGCGACATCCTTACCAAGCAATGCACATAAAGGTGACGATATTTGCGAAAAATTCTTGATGAACCGACGGTAAAAACCTACATGACCCAAGAAGGATCGAATTCCTTTCACAGTACCTGGATAAGGTAGATTTTTAATTACCTCGACTTTGGCTTGGTCGACTTCTAAACCTTTAGCTGAGACGACATGCCCCAATACTACGCCCTTTTCAACCATGAGATGACATTTCTCAAAATTCAATATCAGGTTAGTCTCAATGCAACGCCTAAGAACTAACACAAGATGATGCAAACATTGATCAAATGAATCACCATAAACCGTAAAATCATCCATGAACACCTCCATTAAATGTGAAATAAAATCTGAAAATATGCTCGTTATACCTCTTTGAAAAGTAGCTGGTGCGTTGCACAATCCGAAAGGCATCTCTTGAAGGCGTAAGTTCCAAACGGGTAAGTGAAGGTGGTCTTCTCTTGATCCTCAGGTGCAATAGGTACCTGCAAATAACCTGAATAGCCATCTAAAAAACAAAAATGTGAGCGACTAGCTAATCTTTCTAACATTTGATCCATGAATAGAAAGGGGTAGTGGTCTTTTTTAGTGGCTTTGTTCAATTTCCTATAGTCTATACAAACCCCCCAACCATTCTGCACTCTCGTAGGAATCTCTAACCCCTCCTTGTTGGTAACTATTGTAGTTCCTCCCTTCTTAGGTACAACATGAATTGGACTTGCCCACTTTGAATCAGCTATAGGATAAATGACATCGGCTTCCAACCATTTTAAAATTTCAGTCTTAACTACCTTCATCATTGGTGGATTCAATCGACGTTGGGGGTCTCTTTTGGGGACTGAATCTGGTTCCAAAGCTATCTTATGGGTACACAAAGTCGTACTAAGTCCCTTAATGTCGGCTAGTGTCCAACCGAAGGCTTCTTTATGCTCCCTAAGAACTCTAAGCAGCTTAGATTCTTGGGATTCAGTCAAGGCATTCGACACTATCAATGGTAAAGTTTAATTTTCCCCTAAATAAATGTACTTTAAATTTCGGGCAGCTCTTTTAACTCTAATTTAGGTGGCGAAATCAATGAAGGGACTTGCTTACCAGTCACCGTAAGATTAGGGAGAATCGGCTTGAATCGTGTCAATTTGGGCGAGTCTAAAGCACAAACTGAGTCAATTAAAGAATCAGAAACGATAAATTCATGATCATCGATATCAAAAATACCTTTAGCTAGAATGCTTTTCAACTCGTCTTCATCCCCTAATTCATAAACATCTTGAACAAAATTATCAATTACATCAAGAGTAAACACGGAATTAATATCAGTGGGATATCTCATAGCATCAGATATATTAAATTTAATTATCTCACCATCAAATTCCATCGTTAAATTCCCTTTATGCACATCAATTTTCGTTCTAGCTGTCTTAAGAAAGGGTCTACCTAAAAGTAAGGGTACATCAATCGAATTAGCATTAGGTCCCATGTCTAAAACATAAAAATTAGACGGAAAGACTAACTCATTTACTTGCACGAGAACATCTTCTAAAACACCATCAGGGTAGGCATTACTCCTATCCGCAAGCTGAATTATCAGTCCTGTGTCTTTTAATACACCTAATTGAACTTTATCGTAGATACTCTTAGGCATGACATTTATAGAAGCTCCTAAATCAAGCATAGCTTTATCAAGTTTAAGGTCTCCTATCTTACAAGGTATCAAAAACATTCCAGGATCTTTACATTTAATAGGAAGTTTCTTTTGAAATACCGCAGATACATTTTCGCCTAAGCTAATCTTCTCATTTCCAATTAATTTCCTTTTAGACGTGCATAATTCTTTTAAAAACTTAGCATATCTAGGCACTTGTTTAATTGCATCAATCAATGGAATGTTAACTTGTACCTTACGAAACGTCTCAAAGATTTCGGCATTGACGTCGTCTGATTTTTCCTTCCTCAAACGCTGTGAAAATGGCACCTTCGGCACATAAGACCGAGGCTGGTTATTAGCATCTTGACTTGCTTGATCTCGAAGTTCGGGAACCCTTGTTTCCTGCTCAAAATTTGCTATATCGCGCGAAGTAGTGGGTTGTTGTAAACGTGATATCCCTGCTTCCTTTGGAGCTACTTGCGATGGTTGTAAATCAGCCTTTGGCAAGGCTAAATTTTTCTCTGCTCTATCACTAAATCGAACCTTTTTTACCTCAGTGTCGTTTTCCTCATCGCTGTTTTGGACTCTTTAGTATTGGTCTCAACTCCTTCCCACTTCGTAAAGTTATAGCACTGACATTATCCCTCGGATTTGCCACGGGATGTGATGGTAACCGGTTATTTACCTGTGCTTGTAAGTTCCCAAGATTAACGTCAGTCGACGAGGCTCTGGTTTGCAACTGCTTCACTGCCGATTCCAAAGACTGAAATCTTCCATCGGTTTCCTTCTTCTGGTCAACCATCATCTTCATCATTTGTTCAAGCATGGTATGAGTCTTAGTTTCAGCACTAATATTTTGATGCTTGGGTTGTTGCTATGACGTATTATATTGTCGGGAATTTTACTGCTCGAATCCCAGAGGTGTGGCTTGGTTTTGATATCTGAGATTGGGATGGTCTCTCCATCCTTCATTATAGGTAGTTCTCTGATTTGGAAAGACGACGTTAGCTTCCCCTTCCTGTAATGTCGGACACATATCTGTGGTATGTCCTTCCAAACAACAAATGGCACATAGTGAAGCTTTCGTATTACCTCCAATCATCAATTTACTTACCATAGCCATTAAATTAGCTAACTGAGCCTCCATCATACTCGACTGGCCCTCATCCATTCGTTTACCCAAATCGGACCTCCTGAGACCGAATTACTGTGTATTCTGCGCCATATTAGCAATTAAATTTCGGGCTTGCTCCGGAGTTTTATCAACCAATGCACCTCCACTCGCTGCATCAATCATTCCTCGATCTTGTGGCATCAACCCCTCATGAAAATATTGTACTAAAAGCTGTTCACTAATCTGATGCTGTGGACAACTCGCACATAGCCGTTTAAATCTTTCCCAGTACTCGTATAATGACTCACCTACCAGTTGCTTAATTCCACAAATTTCCTTCCTGATTGACCCTATTCTCGATGTCGGAAAGAACTTCTCAAGAAAAGCTTTGTGCAACCCTGTCCACGTTGTAAATGAACCTGGCGGCATATAATATAACCAGTCCTTCGCCAAACCTTGTAACGAGAAATGAAAAGCTCGGAGCTTGATTTGTTCCTCTTCAATGCCATTTGGCTGCATAGTCGAACAAGTTATTATAAATTCATTAATATGACGGTAAGGGTCCTCACCTGGTAGTCCATTGAATTTCGGCAACAAGTTCAGGAATCTCGAATTAAGCTTTAATGGCCTATCAAGGGCAGAATAAGTGATAGATGGTGGTTGTGCAGCCAAGTTAGGTGCGGCCAATTGCTTCAAGGTCTGGTTGGCCATGTCGATGTCCTCTAAATCGTTAGGCTCGTGGAGATTGTGAGATTCGGCTTGTTGATCGGTAATGTTAACAGGGAACTTCGATGTTCGTCGTCCGCTCCTTAATAACATATACTAAATGGACTAATCTACCTGTAAAGACAAAAACAAGAAAACAAAGTAAGTTCTGAAAATCAAATAGATTTGACTACGTCGCTTCCCCGGCAACGACGCCAAAATTTGGTAGCTATCGTTATGACTACCAGATTAAATTTATTATCCAACCAATATTAACTGGTAATATAGGGTAAATAGGGAATCGTCCCACGAAGAAGCTCGCGTTAAACCTATTTGGAAAGAAGAAAAAATCAAAATTAAGATAATGTAAACGCATGCAAGATAATAAAATGGGGGAATTTTTTTTGCTTCTATGTTTTCCTAAAATAATGAATAAATTTTAACTTAGATTTTACTTAAAATAATTAATCCAATAGAGAATAGGAGAGCTTAGTTATGGGCTCCTCAATCCGCTAAGCACAAGTCGATTGCATCCCTCAATTATTCCAATATCCGAATTCGATAGCAAGGATAAAGAAATCGCTTACGAAGTAATTTCCTAACTCAAGTAATTTTATCCAGTCAGAGAACGTTCTTAGCTGAATTTCTACCCTTAATTACCTCTCCGTCGACGAATTAAAGGTGTATTTAAAATTCTTAGAGTTTTACCTTGCTTCAATCGTAAGAGTCCTCCAGCGGTCTCTTCCATTAAATCCCTAGTTGTTCTTAATTGGTTGCTGACCAATTATTCATCACATATTCTAAGTTTATTAAGAAGTTTAATTACTCAATTTGTACTTAGATGACTGTAAGAAAATCCCCAAATTAAATAGGTGATCAATCTAATTAATTTAAAAATTTTCTTTGAATATTAAAATCAAACAATTAGAGAATACCGAACTCGAATTTAGAAAAAAAAATCATGTCTTTGAATCTCTTGCGCTCAGCTTCATGAGTACCTAACTAAGCTGAAATAATTCAGCAACTCATAGCAAGAAGATCAGAACTGAAATTAATTGAAGACAATATAAATTTCGAACCAATCTCGTATGAAAGAAACTGCTCTCAATTGACGAGCCCTTCTCCTCTCGACTAGCTGATTCTCTAAACTGGTTTCCTACTGATTGACTGGCGTGTGTTGGCTCACAAAAATCCTCTAGCGAATGACCGAACTATACCTGCAAAATAATAGAAAAAGCTCTGCCCCGTCTGCTGCTTCTTCTCCTCCTTTTATGGAAAAATAAATCCTCCAATAATTCAAAAAAACTTGATCTTATCCCCTTAATCTTAGCCTAACCCGTCGCATAGCTTCTGCTTAGTAGAGTTTGACTTCGATTAAACTCCTCAAGCCTGATTTGGCTTCCTTAATTCAATTGGAGTCGGCCACCGCTTAGCAAGAAGGAAATAATAATAATTCCCTTGCTGTCCGTTTGTTCATTCGGCCTGCTGCTTTTCTATTGGACCGAATTTTGTCCCAATGTTAATTTAATTCCTTCAACCAACATATGATCGTCATTCAGCAGCTTAATTTATGCGAATTACCTTTCAAATTGAGCTTATATGGGCATCAACCTGCACATGAAATAAAATTAAAATTAAATTGTTGAATTGGAGTGCAATTAAATTATTACGGCATAGAATGTCTAATCAATTTAGGCTGAATTATAACTTAATTAACTAAAAAAGTAATCAACAATTTAAATAATTTAATTGAATAAGTTAAGCTCAAAATTGAACTTAACATAAAGTATTTAGTTTGAACAGTTCAATTTGATAATCTTATATGATATTTCAATTTATGTTCAATTTATGTAATGACAGTGAACCCGATATTCATTTGATAATTAAGATGTCTATTATTCTAAATAATAACATATACGACTGAATCATAAATAATAACAATTTTTAATTTTAAATATTTTAAGATTCAAATGTTCGCATTTAATTATTTATTTTTAAACTCAAGTTAACTTATTTAGTTTACAGAAAGAAAATAGATTATTTGTAGTAATAAGACATTAAGACTTGAGTATAATATAGGATTTTTTATTTAATTAATGCAATATAAAATTATCATTAATTACAAATAAAAAAAGTAATTAAACAACGACAATGGTTAACTATAAAGATGAAAGAAAAAATTAAGACAATAGTATACAATGAAAAAATTAAGATAATAGTATACAACGACATAGTTTTTCAACTAATAAATATTTAACAATGAAAAACATTAACTTAAAATAATAGTTAATAAATAAAGTAAGGCAACATTTTATTTTGTCAGTGAGAGATAGTTATAAGATAGTTATCAACAAGCTTTTGGAGTTCAAGCCTTCAAGGAAATCAACAGAGAAAATCAACAGTATTTTTGAAAATAATAATGAAAGAAAAGCACAAAAAGTAAGAAGACATTATTACTAACATAAAAGTAAGCAAAACCCAAAAAGAAAAAGAAAAACCCATAAAAGTAAGCTGAAAACACAAATGTCAAGCAATAAGGAGAAATGGACAGCAACATGGTGTAAAATTAGAAGACAGCAAACCTGGGTCTGGGTATTGGTGTGGTGGAAGAGAAATGGACAGCAAAAAGGTGTGAAAATGGTGGGTTTTCCCGATTCGACTGAGATTGAGAATATTAGGGATTTAGGGGTGTTAGTGAAACTGTGAAAGTCGGCTAGTCACTGCTGTAGTAGTGTGCTGAGTGCTGAAAAAAAGTTTGGTTCTTAGAGAAGAGAAAATAAATTGGGCCAAGTTTAATTTGACCTGGTTGAGGCCCATGGTAATAAGGCTGCAAATTTTTTTTAAAGCTCTGCTTTTGGCCTTCAATTCTTGCTTTAGTTGTTGTACCAGAAAAAGAAGCAAGTGCTGACTTTTCTTTCTTCCCTGGATGAGCTGCCGTGGGTGTGGGAAGAGCCTTTTCAATTTACACTTAAACTTTTTAATTTTTTTAAAATTTTAAATTAATAAAGGTAAAATTATACTTTAGACTCTCTAAAATTATAAAAATTCAATTTAATACTTTAAAAATTATAAATATAGACTATAAAAAATTAAAATTTCATTTGACCCTCTAAAAAATTATTCTGGGTTCGCTTCTGCCTAAAATTTTGTTGTTTAGGGGAGAAAGTTTAGCTAGAAAAAGGTAAAAGCATATTTCATTCTTTATCAAATCATGAATATTTCTCACTTTCATTTCATGTTTTTAGTTGAGCCATTAAAATGGCCATTTGTGGTTGTTGTCATTAATGTGAACATTTATGATATTTATTGAAGAGAAAGAAGTGGCGAGAGGAACTACAAGCAAAGTGAGAGAAAAGCTTGTAGAGTGGAGAAGAGTAGATTCTTCCATTTAGGGTCCGTTTGATTGCCAGTAAAATGTTTTCTGTAAAATAATTTTTGAAAAATGTTTTACTTTTCTGTAAAATGATTTACTGGAGAATATTTTCTGGTGTTTGATTGAATATGTGTAAAATATTTTCTGCTGTTTAGCGGATTTCCTGAAAATATTTTCCGAAAAAATTGTTTTTACATATATTAATATATATTAATAAATTTTTATATTTTAAATTGTTTTTACATATATTGCAATGATTTATTTATAAATAAATAAATCAAATTAAATATATAATAATCAATTATTAAAATATAAAAGCATTGCAAACTACTTCCGAAATTTACTAATTAGTAGTGAATCAATTGTAGTGATCTCTTGATGAAATTCCGCTTAGCATAAAAGCAATTTTTTTGTTGTCTTACAAACAACACAGATAGCATCATTATCAAATTTCAGCCACTCTCAAGTATAACCAATTCCTTAGCCAACCAATATACATTGTAACACAAAGCTATCTCCTATAAAATTTATCCCAATGCAAACATTTACAGACATAAATATGTATATATGTATGCATTCAACAAATACATAACCATATGCATGCAATCAGCTATGTTCTAGGATAGAATTGTGGGTGTGATAGGACCTACAAACTTCTTCCCATACAAAAACGACATTGGAAGATGCACCATTCGACAATGACACCACATTCTTCCTACAGAATTATACAAAATTATTATCTAGAGTAGAATAATGTAGAACCTTTGGAACAGATATAAGACCTGTAAAAGGGAGACTATTTACTAACAAACTTTTAAAAGGAACCATGTTCGAGGATCCACTTACGTGCTTTCTCAATTGCCCTTTCTCCACCTTCAGCACCTTCACCAAGCAGCCTCAAGCTAACATAATTTAACACAGTACCAAACATGGTGCTTGGACCTTCAATGTGAAGACCCCAACCACCATCTCTATTCTGCAAGAAAACAAACAACTCTCAGAACAGAGTAATTTTCTTCATTTGTTTATATGGTAATGACAATGCCAACTGACATCGAATAGTTAGTAAAAGGCAGTTGACTTAAATGGGTTGGTTTTCCTTTCATCCAGATAGCACCATGCTTGCTTAGAACAAGCTCAACTGATGTGAGAAACATTCCAGAGAGATAGCAGACAATAATAACATAATTATGTCATAATTAGTTCATAACATAATATCTATTCAACAAGTGGATATCATAAAATCTTAAACACACACAGTGCACATTGCTTGCCTGATGATTGTATAGATATCTGCATATCTCATATTGATGCTCCTTTGATAGGACAGTATTCAAGGCTCCAGTAACATATAATGTAATAACTTGTTGCAGTTTATAAATAAAGCTTAAATTACATATCATCCAATTATTAGTTGTTGAGAGATGCAACAATGTCAAGGTAATCAGAAAGCTATTGAAATGTAATTATCAGGGGATCTCAGAGTTAAAAAGACAAACATAATGACAAAATAAAGGATTGGTTCTTCCACTACACGTACAAATGTGAAATGTCAAAAGATTTTGAGAAGCAGCAATTTAATTTCTTTGTAGATTAAGCCACGGAAAAGACATTAGTAATTTTCACATTAACAGACAGATCAGAATCAGATATAGCTTTGTTAAGCCTTACCAAACCAGGAAGTAGAAACATAAGGCCTCCATAATCTCCTGGCCAATGACCATCATCTGCTTGTATTGTTGAATAATAATCAAGGGCACTGTGCAATGTTGTCATTATAGCCTCTTCCTTGACATCTTCAAACTCTTCCAGTTTGGTTTGTGGTAAATTAGTGACAGATTGTTTCTCCTCCGCAAACTACATCTAGAAAGAACTATAATGACCTTCAAAATGCAAAATGGCTAAAACAAACAAAAATGGTTTAGACGGCGTGTCAAAAACAAGAAATCTTTTCTCCACTCCTTAACTGTTTCCATATAATCTGGATATGAAGTTTACCATAGCAGAAGAGAAAAGTTTTAAGCTTCTTCTTTTTCCTTTTTTGAAGTTTTTTGTCAAATCATGAAATCAATCATAGATGTAAAATTTCCCTGCAATGGAAAGACTAAAGAGAACTATATGGAAATCTCAACAGCAGAGAACCAATTCTTCCAAACTTGGAAAACAAATTACATGAACAACTAATTAACAAAAAACCCCCAAATCCCAATTTTAGCACCCAGATTAACCTGAATTCTCATGAGAAGATCAGAACTGTGTTTTTTGTGGAAACGGTTATCTCGAAAACTCTGACGAGCCATTTCCACCTTAGAAAGCTCTTTCGGGGTTCCTGATTCAGGGCAGAATTCCCAGACTTGATGAATGTCGGTGTCTGGTGTTAAGAATTGGTGTTGGCTGATGGCAAGAAGAAGATCAAGTGTCAAGGATAGGGGAAGGGGAAGGGGAAGGGAAAGGGAAAGGAAAATTTTCCTGAAAATGTCTTACCGAATTAGAAACGGTAAGACATTTTCCAAAATTAAAGGCTTCTTTTTCCCGTGTTTGTAATTGATTTTACGTGAGGAAAATATTTTCAGCCAAACAAACACTGGAAAAGGCTGAAAACCTTTTCCGAAAAATGTTTTACTACAATCAAACAGACCATTATTTTGATTATTTTGTTGGTAAATTCTTCGATAAATTTCAATAATTTCCTAGTTAAATAATAATATGCTCTTAATTAAATAAATGTATATTAACATTATTTTACGTTAACAAATGCCATGAGTAAAATTAATATTAAAAGAAATTTGAGTTAGGGTGGTTTCTAGCATATTCTTGATTTGCCTTAAACATGGATTATATTGTAGCTTGATTTGGGTATTTGGTAAATGAAGCGAGTTTTAATAAAATGCATTGTGATTTGTTAAATGGTTGAGATATAATTCACATGTCAATAGGGGATTAGATGCTTTGATTAGAAGATTGTGACAAATTTACCTCATGGCAAAGCATTTATGTGAAATTGGATCCAATTATAGAGTGTTTAGATGGGCATGCTTCTGGTGTAAATTTTAGGGTGTTTGGTTGGTAATCTCATGTATCTTGACATATACTGATGCTAAGTGCACTAAGGGCCACGATCAAATAATTCTATGAAAAGTTGTTAGGACGAAAAACAATAAATCAAGAGTGGAAATGCTACAACTTATACTTTGTATACTTGTATAATATTAATTGATTGAGATACCTGTTCGAGCTATGCTAGGTAATATAGAAACTTAATTCATTTAATACTATTTACCCTTGTTGTTGTGATAATATGTTACTTACATGCTAAATTTTACTCAATGGCAAATCAAAGGGCAATCCAAGGTAAGTATTCTGTTTTACCATTGAACTTACTAAACTTCATACTTAATGCGTCGTTGTCTTTCTGTATAGATATGTTTTGCTTTTGAAAGCTTAGTTCACTTCGTGGATCATCATCATACACCATAGCGAGATTAAGTGAGTATGAAACCATTGTATTTGTGGTTTCTAGTGGCATGTACTAGAGGGTCATTAGTGTATGCATGTATGTCAGTTTCATCTTATTTTTGAACTTGTATTATTTTGAAGCACAACACTTACAAATTCATGGTATGAATGTTTATGGTAATTAATAGCCTCACTTGGATGTGTTTGAGTGTGAAATGTCTTGGGGAACTTAGTAGGTTCAGAGTTGCAAGCGATTTTGATTCATGACGCCGCGACTGTGCATATCATGTCTCAATCTTGTCAGCTAGACAGTGATGGTTGAAAAAAAAGGGTTTGACAAACGCAGCAAAAAATAAATTTAGGGAAAAACCAGAGTTTTAAAGATTTTTCCAAACAGTATCTTGGTTGTGATATCTAAAGTAATAAACACTTAATTAAAATTATACCTTTTTGATTTGTCTAGGATGAGCGCTTTGACCGAGTAGTCTTCTTCGCTATCCTCAAGCTCACGTCTGTTCGAGTGTTGGTTCGCTTCGAATCAAAAAAAAATTCACAAAAATTACATGTGGGGTAATGTTTCAATTTCTCTAAACTTTTAGGTCAAGTTATAAATTAGAAAAATATTTATAGAAATTTTCTAGAATAATCTCTTCAGAGAATTTTCTCTCTACAACTCTCTTGAATTCAAGTGTGTGTAAATAATGACACAAGGCTCTTTTTATATAGGGAGAGTTTAGAAAGTTCAACTATAATTAAACTTAATCACTTTAATATTAAATTAATATAATATTTATTAAGATAAATATTAAATTAAATTTAATATTAAGATAATCACTTTAATATTAAATTAATAAAATACTATTAAGATAAGTATTAAATTTAATTTAATATTAAACTATTAAAATAATATTATTTTTAGAATAATTAATTTAAAATCAAATTCTCTCGTAGAATTCCAGTAGGAATGTAACTCTTCCACTCCTCAACCACTGATGACAAATCACCGCTGGCCATCGTGACGCCGCCGTCGCAGCCACCAGCACCGTCGTGTCTGGTGATGTACGTGCGACACCCTTACGACACCTCGAGTCGGTTTGGTCTGGGTCAATGATGACCTGATTAGTCCAGTCTAGCCATCGGTTGGACCGTCTGCCCGATTTCACATATCGGGCCCGATTCAACCAATTTTAGGGTCTTGGTCTCTGTTTTGGGATCCCAGGCTCAATTTACGATCTTAGATCCAATTTTCAAGTTCAATTTCCCATTAGGCCAATTGTCTGACTAGAAACATAATTTCCAAAAATCACTTAGATTTTTCAAATTAATTTTTCAAGGAAATTCTTTAATCAAATTCTATAGTTGAACAATTCTCACGACCACCTAATTTAATTCCACATCGAATAAATTGACTCAATTAAATAATTTCCAAAGTTGTAGAATTTTCTTCTGATTCAAATACAATCCGATCGAGCTTTTGTTGAGCTAGCGGAGGGACCAATCGGGCATATACAATTAGGCTCTAGTGATTGCAATTATGTCCAGAAGCATCGCTTCGATAATTCACAATTACTTAATAATGGAGTCAATCCACAAGAAGTATCATAATTGAAAACTCATTATTGTAACTCTTTACGGAAGCAATTCATCTAACTGCTTTGTCCAATGACCTCATCATGTGTGTGTTGCTCTCATATGATATCCTTGATTCATTTGAGTTAAGTTTGTTCACTCAATACAATCCTATTGTATCTCATTGTAATATCTCAAAAATTACTACTGTAATACCCCAAAAATTACTACAGTAAGAAAGAAGGTATCCTTGATATAGTAAAATAAGGAAATAAAGTGAGAAAAGGGAAATTTTGAGTTATGGCAACATTGAGAAGTATATTATGATATATTAATTCAAGAAAGGATTAAATTGCAAAAGTGAGAAAATTTTTGTTGATTAAGAGTAAATACTTAAAATTTGAGGGGGTAAAATGTAAATAGGAAAAAGTTGAAGGTAAATGGATGAATTAGGACCAAATTGAAAAGGTAAAAAATTTTGAGGGACTAAATCACAATTTTATCAAATTAAGTGATGACTCAAGGATGAAATTTTTAAAGATTATAAAGGGAAAAATGGTCAATTAGAAGAGAGAGAAATTTAGAAGGCAATGATGATGTTGGAGATATTTTAGATTAATTAAATAAATATTAGTTTATTAATATTTCAATTTGATTTTTAAATAATATTTTATTATTTTATTATTAGTTTATTTAGTATATATATAAGAAAAAGAAGATGAAGAATCACCATCCCACCATTTTTCCCCATGCACCAACGTGAGAAGAAGAGAGAAAGAAAGAAAGTTTTGCTTTCTTTACAATTTGGTCCTTCCACCAAAAATTCACCATTTTCACCTAGAAATCAAAAGAATTTCCATATCCATCAAGAGAGAAAGATAACAAGGAGAATATGGGGAGCTAGAATATCAAGTTAGATTCAAGAAAAAGAAGCTGTAGGAGAGAGAAAATCAAGTTAAAGGTTGAAACTAATAGGACAAGGTAAGAACATCAAGATTTCAATATAATTTTAAGTTTGATATTATTGAAAAAAAAACATAGAAATTATGTTATAGTAGAGTTTTCTTATATAAGGTCTTATGTTCTTGATATATTAGTGAAGGAAAATAAGTGAAAGTGATGAGAAATATTATAGAGAAAGGGAATAAGGGAGTTATAAACTTAGTAATCAACATCTTGCACTAAAACAGTTTTGAACAGCAGCACTAGGTTAACTTTGAAAAATCACCATAAATTGTATAGATCGAATTAGAGAATGAAAAAAATATTAAATTAAATCTTATTGAGTCTATTTTCTCATAGAAGAAATGTTATAAGTAATGGAATTGTAAATCATGAGATATAATAAATTTTGTGAGACAATGTCAGAATGAATTCGGGTTCCCCTGTTCTGAATTTTGGAAAATCATAAAAAATCTAAGAAAAATAATTAGGGGATTAAATTTATATTTTTAAATACTTAATGAGTCTATTTTTAATAGAAACAAATGGTAACATCATCCGAATCTTGTACGAGGAGATAATTAATTTTTAGTGAAGAAGGGTTGAAACTGTCAGACAACAGAACGAGGATGATTTTAAAGAATAAACTGCACTTATTGGATAAACCATAAATTCTTAAAATTTTATGGTAAGAAGATATGTGAGTCTAGTTTCATAAAAAACTATCTAATCTTAATTCGGAGTTCCATAGCTAAATATATAAATAATTTAGTGACTATGACTCAAGTGGACAGCTTTGAATGAACATATAAATAAATAGTGAAATTATAGATAATGTTATATATAAGCATGTTATATACATTAAGGATGTGGAATGGAGAGGAGGAGGAGGAGGAGGAAAATATATAATTATTCTACTAGCATGAGTTTTCATTAAAAATGGCTAATTTGCATGTTTTAGGTTCAGGAACTAAATTGAATAAAAGTAAAATTTTAAGGGTAAATTTGTAAAAATGTCAAAAAGTAACCAAATTGCATGAAATGAATTGTTTTATTATCTAAATTAATAAATTGAATGAAATATTAATTTAGATCAAGATTGGGTGGAAATTCGAGGAAAATAGAAAATTACCAAAATTCAGGCCAAAATGTCCCTGAATTTTGGTATTTCTGTAATTTAGCCTGGTAAGTTCGTATGAACTATATTCTGTATAATTTTAATTAAAGTGAATGTTATTTGGTGATGAATATTATATAAATATGTGTTTTATTATTTGAATTGAATTATTATTGGTAATATGTATAATTATTAGATGCATTGAAATGATTATCGGAAGCTCGATTGGATTGGAAGCTTGTCGGAGATATATCACACTATCCATTGGTTTTATCAGTAATTTTGGATGATTTGATTCTGGTTATAATGGCATGAATAAGTTAAATTGGCCAACGTTAGCTCATTAATGTTTTGATTTTGATTGGTTATAAATATGAATGCTTGAGGAAATGAAATGTTTGTAAATTAATTTGTAAACTCCGGTAATGCTCTATAACCCTATTCTAGCGATGGATACGGGTTAGGGGTGTCACACTCATTGTCAACATTGTGTCTTCCTAATGATTAATATGATCACTGTCAACAAATGACTGTGATAAGTTGCTCGTTCGAGAACCAGCAACCTGTGGCCACGTTTCATATTTATCAATCCACACAATGCCAATGAGAGGATATCATTAGCTCTTTAATTAAGTTATGAATTCCACTGTTGCTAGTAAAGTCGTGCCATACACAAGTCATGTACCCAACATACCAACTACGAATTCGATTATCTTTAAAGCATAAGCCTTCACTTATATCAAATCACATGAGTTTCATACGTATGGTCAGTGACTAACACAGGATTTAGGTAAATTACACCATTAACGTCATAAGTGAATTAATTCACAAGCAAATTTAGAATTAATTCATCTTGGGTCAAGTACAATATATCATTCTACCAATGAATACATCTATGTTTCTACTCGTTGAGTCAACTTCTCCGATAGTCAAGACTAGCCATCTCCCTAATTGGAATTGTAGACGACATAATAATCCTTCTCAATATTTGAATCAAATGCTCACTTTAATTCTTTTATGGGATTACAGACTCATTTAGATTATTTGCTAAAATAAGTTGTCTTTCTCACAATGTAAACGTTCTTTGCAATACCACTTATCTTCAGTTTGAACTTTATACAATCAATGAACTAATATTTGCTTCTCACAATTTCGCTATGCATGCAAAATATAAAAGATATAAATACAAAATACATAGTAGTGAAATGTGAAATTAACTTTATTTATTTATTCATCGTTCAAATAAATAGAAAATAGTTATATGTTTACTACAATATAGGCACATTTCCCAACATACTCCCACTTGCCCTAGTGAAGTAAATGTGTCATGTTTCACATTCCCATATCCTCAACGTGTTTGTTAAAACTCCTAGTTACAAGAGTCTTAGTAAATGGATCCGCAAGGTTATTTTCAGAAGCTACTTTCATCACATCTACAATTTCTTTGGCTATTGCGTATTGTATTAAGTGATACTTCCGATCAATATGTTTCGTCTTCTTGTGACTTTTCTTGTCCTTGGCATTTGCTATTATTGCACTGTTATCACAATACAATGTTATAGCTTTTTCTATACTAGGAATAACTTCAAGTTCAATTAAGAACTTTTGAAGCCATATTACTTCTTTCGTTGCCTTAGAAGCAACCATATATTCAGCCTCCATAGTAGAGTCAGCAATGCAAATTTGTTTTACACTTCTCTATTTTATGGCTCCATGGCCTAGAACAAATACATTTCCCGGCATCGATTTCCTTGAATCTTTACAGGTTTCGAAGTCTGAATCTATGTATCCAATTGGAGTACGGTCCTCCCTAGAATACACAAGCATATAACCCCTAGTTCTTTTAAGATACCTTAATATATGCTTTAAAACTTGCCAATGCCTGGGACCTAGATTCACCTGATATCGATTAGCCATTCCTACTGCGAAACATATATTTGGACATGTGCAAAGCATTGCATACATAAGGCTTCCAACTGCTGAAGCATATGGAACTTTACTCATATGTTTTTTTTCTTCTGCTATCTTAGGATAATCATTTAAAGAAAGATGAAAACCTAATGCAGTCGGTTGAATGCCTGGCTTTCCATTGGTCATTGCTGAACATTCTAGTACCTTATCGATGTATGAAGCTTGAGATAGAGCTATCATTTTATTCTTTCAATACCTAAGGATTCAAATTCCAAGAATATAACTAGTTTCACCCAAGTCCTTAATGCTAAACTATTGAGCTAACCACAGTTTAACCGATGACAATTCTCCTACATTGTTTCCGATAAGTAGAATATCATTGACATAAAAAAAGAGAAAGACCACCTTTTTGTCCTTTATACGCTTATAAACACAAGATTCATCAGTGTTTTGCTCAAACCCAAAAGTCTTGATCATTTGATCAAATCTTTTATTCCATGAGCCGGACGCCTTCGTAAGTTTATAAATGGATCTTAGCAGATTGTAAACTTTCTACTCCTTTCCTTTAATAACATAGCCAGTAGGTTGAGCCATGTAAATGGTCTCATCAAGATAGTCATTCAAGAATGCTGTCTTGACATCAATTTTCCAGATCTCGTAATTGAGAGCAGCGACAATGTATAAGATTATGTGGATAAACTTGAGCATAGCTACCGGAGAAAAGGTCTCATCGTAATCGATGTATTCTTTCTATGTGTAGCCTTTTCCTACAAGTCTAGCTTTGTGTTTTTCCACTTTCCCTTTCGCATTTCTGTTCTTCTTGTAGATCACTTGCACCTTATAGGTTTAATCCCAATCGGTAAGTCTACAAGTTCCCACACCGTATTAGATTTCATAGAATCCATCTCAGCATCCATAACCTATTTCCAGAGCTTGGAATCAACGTTCTGCATGACCTCCTCGTAAGTGAGTGGATCATCATCCTTATGATTGGATTCTGTATTATAAATACTACCATCATAGATGAAGAAGTCTGGTTTCTTAGAAACTCTCCCACTACGACATATTTTCTATGTTGTTGATCATTTGGAGGTTTTTCTACAACTTTCTTGACAATTGAACTTGGTGATTGTTTTACAACTCCCAAAATTTCCTCGAGTACCTTTTTACTTCGAGGCTTAAAGTTATCCAAGTAGCTTTCCTTGAGGAAAGTAGCATGAGTGGAAACTTTAATCGTATACTCTTTCGAATTATAGAATAATCCCCCATTTGTTCTTTTTGGATATCCTACAAATATGCACACTTCTTTCCGTCTATCCAACTTTTTTGCATGCTTATCCAGAACATCTGCTGGACAACCCCTTATTCTAAAGTGATTAAAAGCGGGTTTCTTTCCATGCCACAGTTCATAAGGTGTCTTACAAGAAGACTTGGTTGGCACATCATTTAGAATATAGCAAGATGTTTGTATTGCATATCCTTAGAAGGAAGTACGAAGTCATGAATAGCTTAAAATTGAACGAACCATGTCAAGCAAGGTTCTATTCCTTCTTTCAGCTACGCCATTCTGCTGTGGAGTGCCTGGCACAATCCATTGGGATAAAATCTCATTCTCTATGAGGTATCCTAAGAACTCATCGGACAAATATTCCCCACCTCGATTAGACCAAAGATTATTTATGGATAAACCTAATTGCTTTTCTACTTCCGCACGAAACTCTCAAAATTTATCAAAGGTTTTGCTTTTGTAGTGCATTAGATACACATATCCATATCGAGAATAGTCGTCGATAAAATTCACGTAATAATCGTAAGTGCTTAGGAACTAATGCTCATGGGACCACATACATCAATGTGCACAAGTTCGAAAGGTTGGTTGGCCCTTGTACCTTTCGCATTAAAAGACCTTATAGTCATTTTACCTTCCAAGCAAGATTCACATTGTGGAAGACTAACTTCCTTAAGCATACTTAATGGATCATCTTTCACGAGTCTAGTGATTCTTTCTTGGTTAATATGACCAAGTCTTAAATGCCATAGGTACCCCTTATTAGAGTGAAAAGTTTTAAGCTTTTTATTCATTATTTCAGTTTGAAGCATCGAGTAGTTATTTGGTTTGATAAAGTAGAGATTGTTTTCCATCCATCCATTACAGAGTAAATAATGATTTCTATGAATAACAATCCTTTTATTGAATGTCACGGTATAATCGTTATAAAATAAACATGCTACGAAAATTAAATTCCTCTTAAATAAGATACATAAAACACATTCTTTAAAACAATCTTCCTAAAATTATCAAAGTGTAGAATAACTTCTCTCATTGCTTTGACTGAAACATAACTCCCATCTTCGATCCGCAACAAGAGGCTCTGATCATGCAAACTTCTCGTTTCACTGAACCCTTATAAAGAAACACGCATATGGTTAGTGGCTCTAGAATCAATAACCCAATTGTCAATTGATTCTTCCACTAAGCAAGATTTAACCACAAAGAGTTCCAAACCTTTGCCCTTTTCGGCTAGGTAATCCAAATACTACTTACAGTTTGATTTGAAATGCCCTTTTTTTGTTGCAAAAGAAACATTTGATCCTTTTAGGATCTTTTGACTTCTTAGCCTTCTTTCTATCCACACGAGGTGGAACCGAAGACTTAGTCAGTTTCTTCTTTCCCTTAGCTTTCTATTTCCCCTTAGAGGACGAGGGGCTCACAACTAAATTTGCCTCAGGTTTCTCCTAAATCAACTTACCACCATTCAACATCAACTCATAGGATTGTAATTCCTTCATGAGTTGAGTCAAGGTAAGCGCCTTATTCCCAAGTTGTAAGCAGCACTAAAACCAACAAACTGATTGGTTAAGAATTTGAACACTATTTCAATTTGAGTGTTCATGTCTAGTTCAACCCCATTGTCTTTTACTTTTGCAAAGAATCTCATAAGCTTAAGCATATGTTCTTTAACTGGACTGCTAGTTTTCTGTTGAGAATTCATCAAATTTGTAATAGCAGATTGTCGGGCCAATGTGACTGGCCTCCGAGCAAATCCTCCAAATTTGTCATGATTTCTTTAGGAGTACAAAAATTCTCGTATTGCTTTTACAACACACTTCTCATGCTCGCTAACATATAATATCGAGTAATCGAGTCAAAATCTCTCCAGCGATTTCTCATTTTGGGTTGAGCTTCAGGAGGGCACGTTTCATCAAGAATGAATTTGTGTTCTTATAGCTTAGAACTATCAGCAAGTTTCGTTTCCATTCTCGAAAGTTATCCCCATTTAATTTATTCTCAGCAAGAATGCTAATAAGAGGAGTTGGAAACATATTTCAACTAAAAAAAATAAAGATTTTACTAATTACTATATTTGTATTAAGCAAATATTTTTCATTTTAGCACCATATCAAGAATGCAGTATGATGCATGCTTCTTGTAATAAAACCTAAGAAATGTCTTTTTCGTTAATCATTCTCACACCCATCAACCATGTCGCCTTGGGGTCCCATGATTAACTAGCAAGAACATGGATTACATCTAATCAGTTCGTGAATCTTAATTTTCAAGACTCTACATGAACTAACAACCGTTTAACGTTTGGCCATCATTTCTAGCTTAAATATCATTTCTTGGGAAACTATTTAATAAGAGATGATCTCGAGTGTGTAACCATTGACTCAACACCCATCATGAACATGCTTTCATTTGTGAGTCATCTTGGGACAATCTCTTTGAAAGTCATTCATGACTAGTTGTCCTTAAAAGGAAATCCCATCTAGTGAACCCATATTACAAAGTTTACCTTGGGGTGCGGCCAAGGTAGGAACTGGCTCGAAACTTCATCATGGTATCACTTAGAGACCATCAATGGAGGTTGTAGGTCTTGTTCAAGGACCTTTTTCCACTCAATATTTTAAAAACATGCAAGGTTTTTTATCTCAAATTTCAAGAATGATTATACAATAGTCCTAGTGGCATTCTTACCTAATCCAAATGACATGCTTCCAATATATGCATGGCATGTTATGACAATTTTACAATATTCACATTCATTTACAAGAATCAATCAATCATAAAAACAAACAGTTTTGATTTTCCATAGTTTTTCTTTTAACTGAAAAACTGAAGAAGTGTATGTGAACTGTGCACCAGGTAGGGTCCCAGGAAAGGGTGGTGAGTTAAATTTGACCACTTAAAAACCAAACCTTTCCTAGCCATAGCCAATCCTAGACATGCACCTTCTCATTACCACATTTCTCACTATTATCGAATAACCTAAATAAGTGAAAAGAATAATACAACACATGTATTTTCTCATTACCACACTTCTTATTTTTAATCAGTCAACTGTGGAGCATCTCTTATATATCACAATTATAACATTACATAATATAAATATTATAAAAAATTATAAAATAAATATATAATAAGATAGGTAATTAAAATAAAATTGCCAGCCAAGGTTTCCATGGTTCTATTTCTATAAAATAAAATTATATAATTTTTCACCACAAGGCATTCTTTGGGCCTTCAACCGCCATGCATCTTTTCCTCATCATGGATTCTTTTTGAAAAAATTACATTTAAGTCCTATGTCCATTTTCGGCTCATAAGAATTCTATAAATTTTTTTAAAGAATAGCCCTACATGGAGATGATAGTCCACGGTCTATTTCCTAAGAACCACAACCTCGACAAAAAAATTTATATAAAACATATATAATATTGCATCCATTCCCATATATAACTCAAAACATGCATAATATCTAAACAATATCACTTTCTATGTAATCAAATCATTCAAGAAAAAGAGAAATTTATTTTGATTATTTGTTTATACTTATAGATAGAACACAACCTGGCTCTCATACCAATTGTTGGAAAAAAATGGTTTGGAAAATGTAGCGAAAAATAAATTTAGGGAAAAACCAGAGTTTTAAAAAATTTTCCAAAACAAGATATTGGTTGTGATATTTAAAGTAATAAACACTTAATCAAAATTGTACCTTTTCGGTTTGTCTAAGATGAGCGCTTCGACTGAGTAGTCTTCTTCACTATCCTCAAGCTCACGTGTGGACTCGCTTTGAATCAGAAAATTTTTCAAAAAATTACTAGTGGGGTAATTTTACAATTTCTCTAAACTTTTAGGTCAAATTGTAAATTAAAAAAATATCTCTAGAAATTTTCTAGAATAATCTCTTTAGAGAATTTTCTCTGTACAACTTTCTCTTGAATTCAAGTGAGTGTAAATAATGACCCAAGACTCTCTTTATATAGGGAGAGTTTAGAGAGTTCAACTATGATTAAACTTAATCACTTTAATATTAACATCAAGATAAATATTATATTAAATTTAATATTAAATTTTATTAAAATAATAAAATGTTTATCTACAAGATAAACATTAAATTAAATTTAATATTAAGATAGTCATTTTAATATTAAATTAATAAAATACTATTAATATAAATATTAAATTAAATTAAATATTAAACTATGAAAATAATATTATTTTTGGAATAATTAATTTAAAATCAAATTCTCTGGTAGAATTCCAGTAGGAATGTAACTCTTCCATTGCTCAACCACTGATGACCAACCGCCACTGGCCACCAAGACGCCGTCGTCGCACCCACCAACACCGTCGTGTTCGATGATGCAGGTGCAACACCCTTACGACACCCCGAGCTAGTTTTGTCTGGACCAATGATGACTCGATTGGTCCAGTCTAGCCACCAATTGGACCGTCGGCCCTGTTTCACATACCAGGCCCGATTTGACCAAGTTTTGGGCCTTGGTCTCAGTTTTGGGCTCTCGGGCCCAATTTACCATATCAGGTCCAATTTTCAAGTTCAACTACCTATTGGGCCAATTGTCTGACATGAAAATTAATTTTCAAAAATATCATATTAATTTTAATTAATTTGATTAATTTAATTGTACTTGATCAAAATTAATTTTCCCAAAAATCACTTAGATTTTTGAAATTAATTTTTCAAGAAAATTCTTTAATCAAATTCTATAGTTGAACAATTCTCACGACCACCTAATTTAATTCTACATCAAATAAATCGACTCAATTAAATAATTTTCAAAGTCGTAGAATTTTTTTCTAATTCAAATGTAGTCTGATCGAGCTTTTGTTGAGCTAGCAGAGGGACAAATCAGACATATATAATTAGGCTCTAGTGTTTGCAATTATGTCCAGAAGCATCATTTTGATAATTCACAATTACTTAATCATGGAGTGAGTCTACAAGAAGTACCATCATTGAAAACTCCTTATTTTATACTCTTTACGAAAGCAATTCATCTAACTACTTTGTCCAATGACATCGTCATGTGTGTGTTACCCTCATATGATATCACTGATTCATTTGAGCTAAATTTGCTCATTCAATACAATCCTATTTTATCTTATTGTTAGCATTGTGTCTTCTTAATGACTAATATGATCACTTTCAACAAATGACTATGATAAATTGCTCGTAGCAAACAACCCGTGACCACATTCCATATTTATTAATCCACACAATGCCAACGAGAGTTATCATTAACTCTTTAATTGAGCTATGAATTCCACTGTTGCTAGTAAAGCCATGCCATACACAAGTCATGTACCAAACATACCAACTATAGGCTGGATCATCTTTAGAGCATAAGCCTCCACTTATATCAAAGCACATGAGTTGCATATGCATGATTTGTGACTATCTCAGGATTTAGGTAAATTACACCATGAACATCACAAGTGAATTAATTCACAAACAGATTCAGAATTAATTCATCTTGGGTCCAGTCTAATTTATCATTTTACCAATGAATACATCTATGTCTCTACTTGTAGAGTCAACTTCTACGATAGCAAAGACTAACCATCACTCTAATTGGAATTGTAGACGACACAATAATCCTTCTCAGTATTTGAATCAATTAAAGACTTATTTAAATTATTTACTGAAGTAAGTCGTCTTCCTCGCTATGTAAACGTTCTTTACAATGCCACTTATCTTCAGTTTGAACTTTAGACAATCAATGAGCTAATATTTGCTTGTCACAATTTTGCTATGCATGCAAAATATAAAAGATATAAATACAAAAGACATAATAGTGAAATGTGAAATTAAATATATTTATTTATTCATCGTTCAAATATATAGAAAACAGTTACATGTTTACTACAATATGGACACATTTCCCAATAGTGACGCCATGATGTCCCCTTATTTTGACATCGCAACCTCACTACCTTTTTAGCTTTATATACCATATTGTTTGCATTGCACCGTCTTAAGCTATTTTGACCTTTCAAGGTCCATATTGGATTTCGACTACTTTTGGTCAACCCTGAATCAACTCTAAATAATTTCAAAATTTTTCCAAATCTTTCAATTTGTTTGAATCTTAATTTAATGATTGAATAAAATTGTTTTCAATTTCTAACTCATAAGTAAAATTCACGGATTTTAAACGTACCCCTTTTGGTGGCATCTCCCATCCGTATCGGTCGTCAGGATGGGTTATAAGAGAAATAATTCATCACTTTTGAATAGTGAAAACCTTTGTTTAGTAACCAAGTTTTATAACTATTAGGCACTTACAATATTTCATTTGCAACTATTGGGGTACTATATATATTTTGAAAATTTTCCAACAATAAAGAAACTAATATTTTTCTAAATGTTATGAATATTTTATTATTAAGTGGATTTCCATCAAGATCAGGATAAGTTTTGATTTACTTTAAATTCTAATAATCATTAGAAGTGAGTTTTATTTCATTTATACTTTTTATATCTATAAATATAGACTTTGGAGAAGCATTGTAGATTTATTCTCATTGATCAATAAAATACGCTCTCTTTTGCTTTCCCATTCTCTTTGTTCTTTACTCTCTGTCTTTTTATTTTATAACACGTTATCAACACGATTATCTTTTAATTGTTTTTCTCCATAAGTTTTATTTAAAAAGATACACACACAAAAATATCCCTAAATCACGTAGAGACTTATCCTCAACCACTGGCCACTTGAGCAAGGATCCTTAACCACTAATTATAACATTTTCTCTTTCTCCATGCCTTACCCCTTTCAAGAAACAACCAATGCAATAGTCGGTCACTCTAAATTTTTTGCTTAAGCTATTGTCAATTGCCTTTTAGAGCTACTACTATTTCAGTATTCAATTGAAGCCTGCACACTATGGGTAATCATTATGAAATGAAATTTATATAATCCTTACGTGGTGTATTTTTCTCCTTTGTTGATTGATTTTTGGTAAAATTATTTTATGAAAAAATATTATTACTTTAAGGTTTCTTTTAAACTAATATTCTTTTATTAAATTATAATATGCATGATATTTGGATAATTAAAATTTTTGATGATTAAATTATTGCTATTAAATATACTTGAAATTTGATTAAAATTGTGAGAGAGAGTATTACTAATCAATTGCCTTCGATTAAAGGGAAAAAAAGGAAATTCAATAGGATCTAATTGACTTATTAATTTGTTATTGTTGAATGATTGGATTATACCTTTTAGATTGAATTATAAAGTACAAATAATTTATTAGAGCATCATAAGACTCTATAACATATATGTAGCATGTTCTTATGAAAACATAGTTATTTTAGTACTTGTAATAGTGCTCCTAATAATAACCAAGATGATTATGAAATAAATAATCTATTGAGATGTTTATAAGTTCGTCCTACTAAATCTTTTGCATTCCCCGAAGTGAACGCAAGCATAAAAGAAAATTTAAACCAATATTATATTAATATTTGGTAGTACAAAATTAATTGAAAGCTCTAGAAAAGCTAATTTATCAATATCTAAAAAGAACAAAATTTGTGATGGTTAATGCATTGGTTTTAAAATATATTCATTATAATGATTTCATATTGAGATTGTGAATGAGGAAAAGATTATATTTCATATGGATCAAAAGATGATTGGGTTATTGATTTATATTTATTACTCTTGTTATTATATTGAATTGATTGTGATTATCTTTGTGATATTCTTTTATCATCATCCCTATTAAAGGATTGAAAGTAAAATATTTGACTGGGAAGTATCTACTTAAATTGTGGATTAATTAAAAAAATAGCAATAGAATATGGTAATTCTATCTAAAGCTCATTATGGTTGGATGCGTCTGAATTTGCAATTTCTTTTTAAACTTGAGTATAACTCAATAGTATTAGAATAAGTTCTCAATTCAAATTATGTGGGAAAAATATTACTGACGAGAACTTGTAAGAGAACTTGTTCAACTTTTCATGCTTTAAATGTGCTTCTACAATAGAAATATTGTGAATTTTTCTTTTCAAAAGTTAATATCATGTTTACTTATGATTGAACAAAAGTTTTTAATCACGAAATCTAACAATTCCCTGAAGAGAATGTAAGAATATGTAATTAATTTGAAAGACATAATCTTGGACATAGATATAGTAAGTTGGACTATAATAATAGTCATTGGGGATGGTTGTAATAAATTTTCTCACCACTAAAAGTGGAAAAAATGAAGAAAGAAAGAAAAGAACAAGAATTCCCAAGAACTCTTTAAGAAGAGAGAGAACTTATGTATAAAAAGTCATTGGTTATGTACCTGTTGTACACCTAGAAAATAAGATCCACTCTTAAATTTTCGATTAATAAATTTTGATTGGATTCAAAGCCTAATACTGGAGTTTAATTTGCTTACTTCTTGATAAAATCGTCAAGACTCAACGTAGAAAAAAAAGGATATATCTTTAAATATTAAATTGGCTTGATATGTGGTTTACATATTTGAGATGGTCTTCTGTTTAAGTTTTGATTACATGGGTTACATATTGTCTTAAACATCTTATTTGTACATGAAAAAGAATATTAACTGATTTATTTATGTCTCTATAGTAAGTTCTATAATTAAATAATATATTTGACTAAAACATATCTAGTATGCAAATTTGTGTCAATAAACCAATGAATTTTATGATTATTCAGATTTGGTTTAGTTCAAAGAATTGTTAAAAGTAGTAGTTTATATGTTTTATATTATTCCATTTGTTAATTATTTAGAGAAATGACATGAACAATTGCAAATGAAAAGTTATATGAGCATGAGTGGTTCGATTTTGAATTAAATTTCATGCATGTTTACGATGATGATTATGAAAAAAGAATTGTTAGTTTTTCATTATGTCATATTTTTATGTTTGAAATGTGACTGTTATTCATATATTTAATTTAGGCTTGTTTTTATACATGACTTAGCTAGTTATTCTTGGTAGTTAACTGATTATGCAAAACCCTTGTTAAAAGGACTTTAAAAGTATTTTGAATTGATCTCATATATTGTAACACCCCGATTTTTGGGGTTGGAGGTTTTGAGAGTTGTGGGAAGAGGGTAGTGGCTAGATCGGACTGTTGTGTATATTTTTTCATTCTGGTGTCAGAATAGGTCTGCTGGTCTGGTGGTTGGTTGTGTGTTAGTTAAGACTGGGGGTCTCGGGTTCTAGTCCTTAGGTGTGCTTTGAGGGAATTATTTTGATTTAGCTTTGTTCTGGTTTTAAAAGGTAGATGTTATTTTTATTTGTTTTCTTATTTTTTTATTTTATTTATTTTTTTTATTATGGAAAAAAAGCGAAAAAATAAAACATGAGCTTTCTTTTACTTTTTTTGGGGTTTTCTAATGTTTCTCTATACGTTTCTCTTTTCTCTTTTCTCTTCTCTCCCTCTCTTTTCACGAAATTCTTTCTTTTTCAACATTTTGGTTTCGTCATTTTGATTTTGTTTTGGGTTCTTGAGGGAGATATATGGCGTAGCAAGTGAAGGCTTTATGGTTCACTGATTGTTGGAGCATTTTATCGCAGATTAAGGTGTAGGTCTAAACTCTTCTTTTTCATTATTGAAATACTAAAATGATTCTGGGTAATTCAACATAATGAGTGTGTTCTGAACTGTATAACTCGGTACCGAATTGCTTTGAAATTCGACAACCTTATTTGTGTGATTTGGTAGTTGAACAATTGAGGTTTGTATTGTCTTTAAATAGCATGAATTCAGTTTATTATGGTGTGTTTCTGAAATACTTTGATTAGGGGTCGTTTTAGTAATCAGAAAATGAAACTTTCAATCAATTTTAGTGTGGTTTTGTGACCATACAGGTGGCCACACGGGCGGTTCACATGGCCGTGTGCAATTAAGATTTAGGGTTTTTGGGCTAATATGGGTGCCATACGGCCTGGCCACACGATCGTGTGGTTGATTTGGGAAAATTAGTCAATATTCACACGGCTGTGTCCCCTGGGCATACGGGCGTGTGTGTTTGAGAATTAGGGTTTTAGTGATTTGGTGCCACACGACCTGGCCATATGGCTGTGTCGCTAATTTGGGGATTTAGAGATCCCACACGGGCATGTGTTTTGGACACACGGTCGTGTCTGGTGGGGACACGGGCGTGTGAGACCCTCACACGGTCGTGTCTTCCCTGTACTCTATTTTAGCACAAATGGATAGAGAGTTACATGGCTGGATCACACGACCATGTCCTTAGGTCACACAAGTGTGTGCCTCCTTTCCCACGGGCGTGTGTCCCTCCATATGGATGTGTTGACCCCCACACAGCCTAGGCACTTTCACACAGCCGGAGTACACGGCCGTGTGGCCCTGTTTTGCAAATTTTTATTCTGTAGCATAACTTATCCGTTTTGTTTCTTGCGTCATCCAACAGTTTTTGGGGCCTCTGGATAAGTATTAAAGACTCTGATACGACTTAGGGTCGTGTGATTAACTATAAGTGTGGTGCTAAACTTTCGATTTGATAGTTCGTGTTGGTAATGTGCTCTGCAAAATGAAATCGTGTGTGATAACTGTGAAGAAATGTGACATTGAGTTTGCATGTGTAAGAGCATTCTGATTCTATACTTTGATTCTGTGTGTCTGATTCCAAAGAGTGTGTATTTTTGTAATCGTACGAAAATCTGTATTTGTCTGACTGTTTACGAACTTCTGTGTCTGTGTGATTGTTCATTTTTGGTGTACATTGTTGCATTTGCATCATGATTTGGGGTTCGGTTGCGAAGAGAAGGAAGACTGATTCTGATATGATCTGGCAATTTAACTTCAACAAATCTATACAGCGGTTTACCGCAATGCACTGTACTGTATCTACGTCAGCTTTGCTGTGTTTATCTTTAACTACAACATATCTATACAACGGTTTATCGCTGCATTGTACTGAATATATGTCAGCTTTGCTGCGTACTATTATTTGAGTGGCTCAATCTACATACTTGGTGTGTAGGGTTGAATGAGCCTTTTGAGGTCCTATGTGGTGTGTTTGGTTAGATGAGCTTAAACAGCTCTATTGGGGTGTGATCGGAGGATGGAGAGGTGTTTTGGCTAGATGGGTAGGTTTTCACTACTAGACTGCATTCATAAGCATCTGATTAAGTGATTGGGTGTAAGTTTGTTTGTCTGCATTATGTCTGTTTGACTTATCATTCGTGATTGTTCTTGCGTGTAATGATGTTTTGTAACATTGGGTGTGATGATAAGTGCTTTGCTTGAGTACGTTCGTTTGGGACGTTGGCTTCGTGTATACATTCTAGTTCTTTATATCACTGTAAGTATGTTTCACTGTTGTGCTGCTATCTGGAATTCTGGTCTGTAATTCTATTGTTAGTCATGTCTCAAACTGACACTGAGCTCGTGTAGCTCACCCCTTTAGTGTTTCCCCTTCCAGGTACATTTCCGAATTCTGATGCTAGACTTAGCACGCTGGAGGTCTCGAAGTTACGCAGTTTAAATAATTAGTTTAAGTACTATTTTGAAAACTGTGGTATAAACTTTTCTATTAAATACATATAAGCGTTATTTGGACTGAGGTTTTTGTAATACCGAGATTTTATACCCGAGAATTTTTATGGAACTTAAATACTGCAATGATTTTCGGTTTGTTAAGCTGAAAGTTCCCACGATCACTTCGATGATCAATGTGATCTTCGATATTCGGCCTAAACTCTTAGGTCGAGTATTGGGGTGTTACATATCTCCTTATGACTAAAGAAAATAACGAGTTATTCGTTCCACCAGTTCTGCTCCATTCCCAGAAGTGAATGTAGCAATACATAATAATTATGAAAATTTAACTTATTGTCATTATTGACAAATAGACAAGAAGAAGATGGATGATTCAAAATGTTGCCAAGTGTTTATTCTTAGTACATAATGCTCGATGATTTATACTAATTTATCACTCCTTGAAGTAGATGATATCTATATTATCTTTTGGTAAGAAATATGATATATACTTATATTATTGTCTGAATCAATTTTTGCACATTCCTTGAAGTGAATGTATGCAATAATTTTTATAATAATTTTTTATCATTAAATTCAATTTGGACATTTGAAGATTTTGGCATATTCCCTGAAGCGAATATTGCATATAATTGTTTGGAATTTATATTTATTTTCTTGACTTAGTGACATTATAGACTTCACCTTGATTTAGACATTTCCAGTAGTTAATGTCACAATATTACTTATATGTGGATACAAAGTAAAAGGAATGACAATAAGATTATCAATTTATCACAATTTATATTGACATTATTAGTACAATTGAAATGCATGTTAAAGTAAACCAGAAGTTTATTGACACAAATACATTTACTACTTGGCATGACCAGTTAGACCATCCTGGATAATATATGATACAAAAATTAATTGAGAATTCATATGGAGATTCACTAAAGAACTATAAGATTTTTTTTAATTTAAAGAATTCTCATTTGTTGCTTGTTCTCAATGAAAATTGATTATTAGAAATTCACTAGCTAAATTTGAGATTTAATGTCTTGCATTTCTGAAATGAATATAAGTCTATTCATCCACCATGTGGATGGTTTTGATATTATATCATTTTGGTAAATGCATCTACAAAATAACTACATATGTTATCAACTTGAAACCTCTCGTTTGCAAGATTGCTTATATAAATAAATAATTTCAGATTATGCAATTAAAACAATTCATATTGTTAAAGCTGACGAGTTTATATCTCAGTTTTTTATTGATTAAGTTTGAAAAACTTTTGTAAAACTTTGTTATTTATGTGCATAAAGGTTTAGAGAAATTATTGATTGAACTCCTCTAATTAATATCTAAACAATTACTTATGAGAATTAAACTTCCTATTTTAACATGTGATTATGTTGATTTACATGTTGTACGCATCAAACCAATAAGTTATAAATACTCCCCATTATAATTGGTTTTTGGTCAAGAGCTAAATATTTTCCATCTTAGAATTTTTGGATGTACGTATATGTTCCAATTGCTCCACCACAACGCACAAAGATGACTGACTCCTCAAAGAAAGTTGGGAATATATATTAATTACAAGTCTCCTTGTATTATTAGATGTTTTGAATGTATTAAAGATTCAATTATGACATGATTTGTGATTACTATTTTAATTCGATAGTTTTCCCAACAATAGGAGGAGAGAAATAATAGTTGAATAAAATCACTGTTTGTAATGAGTTATCATTATCTAGATCCTTATAGAGAATAATTTAAACCAGAAGTTCAAAAATGATAACTCACTTTATTACAAGTTAACTGTCAGATGTTTTCACAAACTTAATTAGAATAATCAAGTGTTATATACCATCTAATATTTGAATCAAATTCCCAGTAGGACAATCAATTAGAATAAATAATAGATTGACCGGTTCCAAAGATGAAATTTTCTTTAGATGGTCATACAGTGGAGACGGGTGCTCTAGAAGAGACCCAAGACATAACTAATCACTAGAACTCCAGAAGAGATTCAGTACATGAACTGAAGATTAAAATAGTGAAAATAAAGAAATCTCGATAAGTTATGTCAATTTGAGAAAATTTGGAACCAATAATAAAAGTGGTCGACAATGGTTTTGCATGCAATGTTATTGTTGAAATAATGAAATAAAAGGAGAATCTTGAATAAATCTATTGGGAAATATAGATATGGAATAGATTAGTCAAAATAAAAAGACACAACTCAAGTACAATTAAATTAGTGGGGTATTGGACCAATAGTCTAGATATATAAAGATATAAAGCCAATGAGGGTACAAATGAAGGAGTTTTGCAAAAACGAAAAAAAAATGAAGTTTTTTGCTAAGTTCTGATATTGATTATGAAAAGATAAAATTTTTTTTTTGGTGGAGGCAATAAATTTTAAATATATTATTGAACTAGCAATTCATAAAAGATTTAATTTGCGTTTAATGGTTGTTGTTATAATCTTTTATGAATCACTATATAGTAAAGTTTATATTTAAATCCTTGAAGGATTTAGAATGATAGAAGCATATTGAAATTCTTGGGAAATTGTTCATTTATATGAATTGAAATAATTTGAACATATGTGGTAAATTTGACTTAGTGAATAGTAGTTGAAGGAGGATTATGAAATGATCTAAAATATCTATTTGTATTTTTATAGAAGAATTATGATTAAAGTTTGCTATGATTATTGTTGAAACTTCTGAAGAGATCAAAATATATTTCTCCAAAATTTTCTTACTCATAACTTTCAAAAGAATGGTGATATAAATGGTTATCAAATACGTTCGAATCAAATACGCTTGAGTGGCCATTTGAAAAGCTAGTATTCAAGATTGAATACGTAGAATATGAGATATTATGTGATGTTTTCATGATGGGGAATAAATATGCGTTGTACTCTTTTTTCCTTAATCGAAGTTTTGTCCCATTGAATTTTCCTGGTAAGTTTTTTTAATGGGATAGCATGTTATACGTATTATAGATATGTTTACTATTTTTTATTTCACTAGGAGTTTTTTTTCCCACACAATTTTTATCTTAGTAAAGTTTTAATGAGACACATTATCTACCAAAAGATATCTAAGGAGAAGTGTTATGAATATCTTATTACTAAGTAGATGTCCATCAAGATCAATATAAGTTTTGATATACTTTAAATTCTAATAGTCATTAGAAGTAGAGTTCTATTTCATTTATACTTCTTATGTCTATAAATATATACTTTGAAGAAGCATTATAGATTTATTCTCATTGATAAATAAAATATGCTATCTTTTTACTCCATTCTTTTTGCTCTTTACTATCTATCTTTTTATTTTATAACAATAAAGCATAAAAAAACATTCCGTAAAATACTATATTGAATTTAAGTATCTTAATACTACTTGAAATTAAAATTAAATTCTAAATCTCAAAGCAATCCTAATTTTTTTTTTATAATTTCAATCCAAGCAATTCTAACTTCATGCTTTTGTGGAAGTGTGATCCATTGTTCTCTATGTGCTTTACTTTCACAAACGATGTTACAAGCAACAACGAATTATGGGTCAACCATTTTTAGCGTGCCCATCTCATCTAACTTCTTACTATATTCTTTTATGTCGGGTTCATTGAAGTACTCCAAGGTTTTAAGTTTAGCAAATATCTTTTTATCCACATCTTCATCATTATTTTTCTGATGATGTTTCTTTTTTGGTGATGAAAAGCTTGGTGGAGATTGAGAATCAAAATCTAATTGTAATTATATATTTTGAGTAAATGATAAATCTTTTTCAACACTACTGTAATCAAACTTTGTATAGATGAGTCATACGCTTTTTGTCTTGTAGCTGTTATTCCATCAAATAATGATCTAATCTATTCTGCAATTTTTAATTCGATGAATCAAAATTGTTTTGCTTCAGGAATTTTCTGTTGTATAATCTAACTATTTCTTAAGTTTACTTTCATTTAAAAATTAGAATTACCTCAACACATTCTTCCTAGTTTTTTGCTATCCAATCAACTTTTCCTATAACTAGATTGTACCAATGATAAGATGTTACTACTAAATTCGACCACATTGTGTATTCTTTTGTTTTAAATAATTTTATTGAAATTTCAATTGCTTTTAGGTGAACTTCAAATTTCATTTTTTCCTCAATAATTTTTGTAATTTTATCTCATTGTTCTACACGTAATCTATCCTTTTTTTTCCTAGTGTGCTTATTTGATAATACATAAATCTAAAAAAAAAATTAATAATGAAAGTGTTGAGTCCAAATTGATATTGGAAGGTAAATTTGAGTAGTACCAAAAGTAGTGCTAAGCCCAATTCCAACTGCTTCAAGTACAATTAATGAGAACTGTAAAAAAAAAAAGCAAAATAAATGTTTACTCAGTTCAGTTTCCCTACATCTATAGGACCTTACCTAAAGAAAATATTTACTATCTTAGCACCTCATCCAATAAGTTCTTCCAAGCTCTAACACTTCCCAATTTAGACATCTCACTTTTGTACCTAAGATCTAAATATTTCTCTTCTAACTTTTCCTTTGAAAACTTAGGACTCTAATCAAGTCACACACTTGATTAATTAACAATAAGGCTATTTTACCAAAATAATCCAAAAAAATTAATATTTATAAAAATAACCCAAGTTTGAAAACAATCACTAAAATAACCTAAAATGAACAGTAAAATGGGGTTTTGGCCTGTCAATGGCTGGCACCACCTGGTATTTTGGACCCATGATTGCCTGATAATTGTGTCAGACTTTAAAAAATTGAATTTTTTGGTTCTGGCCTGTCAATGGCTGGCACCAATGTATTTTTTTTTAAATCGTATCATACTAGTATACAGAAAACCCCAAAAAAGAAATTTTTTTGGGTACTGGCCTGTCAATGACCGACACCACCTTTACGAGAAATTTTTTTTTCGAGTGCTGGCCTGTCAATGGCCGTCACCAGTATACGAAAAAAATTAAAAATTTTTTTTGGTGGTGACCTGTCAATGGTCGACACCACCTTTACGAGAAATTATTTTTTTTGGGTGTTGGCCTATCAATAGCAAGGCACCAGTATACGAAAAAATTAAAAAAAAATTTGCTTGGTGGTGGCTTGTCAATGGCCGGCACCACCTTTACGGAAAATTCTTTTTTTCGGGTGCTGACCTGTCAATGGCCAGTACCAGTATACGAAAAAATTTAAAAAAAAAATTTTTTTTGGTGGTGGATTGTCAATGGCCGGCACCACCTTTACGGGAATTTTTTTTTCGGGTGTTGGCCTATCAATGGCCAGCACCACCTTTACGGGAAATTTTTTTTTCGGGTGCTGGCTTGTCAATGGCCGGCATAGTATACGAAAAAATTAAAGATGGCGCCCGGAGACACATACATTGACAGGCCAGCACCCGAAAATTTTTTTTCCCGTAAAGGTGGTGCCGGCCATTAACAGGCCAACACCAAAAATTTTTTTTTGTTTTTCAATTTTTTTCGTATACTGGTGCCGGCCATTGACAGGCCAATACCCGAAATTTTTTTTCCCGTAAAGGTGTTGCCGGCCATTGACAGGCCACCACAAAAAAAATATTTTTTAATTTTTTCATATATTGGTGCCGACCATTAACAGGCCAGCACCCGAAAAATTTGTTTTTTTTCTCGTAAAGGTGGTGCTGGCCATTGACAGGCTAGCACCCAAACAATTTTTTTTCTTTTTTTTTTGGTTTTCTGTATACCAGTATGATACGATTTAAAAAAAATATATTGATGCCAGCCATTGATAGGCCAGAACCAAAAAAATTAATTTTTTAAAGTCTGACACAATTATCAGGCAATCATAGGTCCAAAATACTAGGTGATGCCGGCCATTGACATGCCAAAACCCCATTTTACTGTTCATTTTAGGTTATTTTAGTGATTGTTTTCAAACCTGAGTTATTTTTGTAAATATTAAATCCTTTTGGATTATTTTGATAAAATAACCTAACAATAAAAAACTCACAAAATCATTCCTCACTAAACAAAATAAAATCCTCTCAAGCAGTACAAAAAGTTCATGGCATGGGTCACATATGAGACCTTGTCTAGTTATCTCCACCACATCGTCATCTATCGAAAGGATTATAGTGCTCCTTAAATAATATATCAAGATGAGACTTACATCGTAGACGTACCAAAACTCGAAGTTAAGAGAAAGTCACTTACACCTATAAATTCTTGTCCTTATACTTTGCAAATGCCTTTATGTCTTTTCCTGTTACACCTTCTTCACTATAGAAATAGAACACCTTCCCTTATGGCTCTCTGCACGTTCATCTCCTACTGCTACAATTTGTCATCAACAAGGGTATTAATTTACAAATTGAACCGATTAAGATCAAGGAAGAAATGAGTGGAAGGTTCAACCAAATATTGATGCTCATCAAACGGTGAATGGAGGATATCCAAGTGATAGAAGTCGTGGCATTCAAGTTGAGACTCTAGGATTTAGGAGTTGATTTTGATAAGTCTAGTTGGATAATAAATTCAATGCCTATATATTAAAAAAGCCTTAAATTATTATACATTATTTAAACAAGCTCTTATATTATTTTTGTAATTAGATAAGTTCTTAATTTATAATTTTTATCTATAAAAGTCCTTGATTTTAATATTAAATTTAAAAAAAAAAATTAAACTAATATACATTTTATGCTATGTAAATTTGAAGAGAATAATTTAATAAATAATAATAATATTTTTAGTGAAGGTAAAATAAAATAGTATTTCAGAATATCTTAAAAATATTTATACACATAACACACTTAATAATTTTTTTGAAATTTTTGTGTACTCTTTTAATTTTTTTTTGTTGATGTTAAAAGAGTATAAAATTTTTATTGCATCAACGAGGCATTAAGCGCCTAAAATGTAAAATAATTTTATTTTAATATTAAATTTAATTATTTTTATAAATAAAAATCATAAGATTGATTTAACTACAAAATTTAATAACTTGTTTAAACAAAATATAATATTTAAGAGATTTTTTAATATATTAGCTTAAATTCAAGATACCATGATTGCGTGATCCAAAAATTTTAATCAAGATTCATCAATGTCATGTATAATTTATTATTGTTTTTTAAATAGTGAACAACCGAACAAAGGAGAGAGAAACAACTGAAAGGATGGTGATATGAATTACTTTTCTCTTTTTGAATTCAAGTGTCGGATTTTCATTAATGATAAACTGTCAAATAAAAAAATAACTAAACTTTTTCTATTATTAATAAAAATGAATTTATATTAATCATGTCCATACAATATATGATTGAATATCTTTATCCAACCCAGAGTTATATAATATAATGCATCAATGAATTTATGCTCTTATTATGACCTGGTGTCGGTCTACTGAAAGCGTGCTTTGTCTGCATGTACGTCCACATCATCGACTTCCACTAAAATTCTAGTTTCCACAAACCAAAGTGGTTTGTAAAGTTTAATGGAGCTTTGGCATTAGTCCATTTCTGATTGAAGAATTTAAGGAAAACCGAAGGAGGCAGGAGCTTTTTGCAGTAACGTGTGGAAGACAAGAGAGATGGAGATGATACTTGTCTTTTAAATTGGACTAAAGGTCAAGTTGGAGTTGTCCTTTGAGTTCTCTTTGGGATCGGTTTCACCCTTTTGTACTTTGCCGACAAACTTGGCAGAGCTATCTTCTGTGTCAATCCTTGTTTGCCACATATGTTTACTGTTGAAAGTTATGTGTTTTATGCTAGCTTGCCACCAATACTTTAGTTTACTAATGCTTCTAGATATCATGAGCCATGCAATCTCTCTTTTTTTTTTCCTTTTTGTTTTCTGAAGGTGTTCACTGAAGCGAAGTTAATGATCCTCTGCATTTTATAGGTTTTGTGATTTCGAGTCTTCCTTTTCTAGTGTCATCTAAGCTTACCTAACCTATTATCATAAATGTATTTAAAAGAAAAAGAATATTAAACCAGTTAAGTTGTATTCTTCTTTTAACTGACAAAATTTTCGGTTAATTTAAACATATATGCCAATTTTTTAATTAATTAGGGTTATGCGTCGTTTTTTTTAATTTTAGTTAAATAGGTCATTTTTAGAGAGAGAAAGAGAAAGCGCGTCCAATTGTGCTTGTTTTTCCTTTCTCTTTCCCAGTGTTAAGGTTTTTAATTTTATTAGGTTTTGAGTAGTGTTTAAGGTTATTTTTAAAAGGTTTAAGGTTAGGATTTTTAAAGTCTTATCACGAAAGTTCACAGGTAGGTTTGAGGGGTTGGGGATGTGATAATGCACCTTAAAACACATGCATTTCATATGTCATAACTGGATAAGACCATTACCTCAAAAACTCATTTTGAGAAAGTTAGGCTTTAGGGTAACAGTGCTAGATACGATCATGGGTCGGAGTCTAGGTAGAAGTCCCAGTCGGTGGCCATGATGCGATCACGAGTTCGAGTATAATCGGGGGCTAGTTGACAGTCGTTACGCGATCACGAGTTCAAGCATTTTGGATACCTACAAATGGTGCCTTATATATACCATACATAAGATTGAGACCATAATCATAGGGAACAATAGAGGGATTTTGGGTGTAATCAACGTAACTTTTTTTTATCTATTTTCAAGCAGCTTGTATCTTTAACGTTTCATACACATTCGAAGGCTGACACCTAGGTGGACACAAGAGGACTCTCAGGAGGAGAGAGAATGTTTCGGTGGAAGTACAGGCCAAACTTGGGTCGACGCAACAACGATTGTAGTTATTAATGAGTTTTTTTAATAACGACAATCGTCGTCAGTTGGAGCGATGAAAATGTGTAAGTGTACACAATCGTATCAAGTAAATGTCGAGTTATCGTACCACAGGGACTATTTAAGAAAATTATTATGAAATAAAATTCAAACACTTTGGTGATTAAAAATATTTTGATTTTGAGGAAGTAATTAAAAACTAAAACTTAACTAAGTAAAATAAAATAGAATAAAAATAAAAGTTTCAATGAACGATTTCAAAAGATGGTTTTAATCAAGATGACATAATTGTGTTAGATCAATTACATTTCTTAACTTAATATTACTAAAGCAATGTTCATGTTGTTACGAATAAATTCACGGCAACTTGGTAATTTGTTAATTATAGCACATACAGACTTACTAAATTAACTAATCTCTTGAAGATATCACTATGCCAATTCAAACAATTTATCAATTTAAATAAGCAAGTAAAAGATAAGTGAGGTACAAATATACTCCTACATTGAAATAGTTTAATTACAATAATCTTGCAAGTTATGCAAGGCTAATGTACCATTTAATACCGTATCTAATTTAACCCTCAGATACCTAAGAAGATTAAACATGCATTGATCAAGTATTGCGTCAATTAATTATAATTTCAACACGATTAATAATTAATTCATTAGTTACCTTACAATTATAATGCTAGTATAACATAATCATGGTTTTACTTAATCAAACAATTTATCAAGACCTATAACAACACAAACATGATTTTAATAACTTAAGTGGACGAAATGCAATTAACCTAACACAAATTAAATTCAAGACATTTTAATTAAATTAAGAATAACAACATAACAAATATTCATAGAAATGTTCATAACAACAACAGTTAAAGTTAAAGGATAGAAAACTAGAATCAAATCTGGTGTTTCTCTGAAGTCTAATAGTTTGCTCTGCTCCTCCTTCTTTTCTCGTTCTTGCTAAACCGAGGCTTCTACAAGCACTTGAATGTTGCTACCCAATGTGTTTGAAGGGCTCTTTTCCAAGAGGGAAATCAGCAAGGAGGGGACAAGAAAGAAAAATGGGAAATAAGAAGAGAAAGTGAGTGAAAGAGAGAGAGAGATGTGAGGAATGAGAGGTGTGTTGAAATGAGTAGCAAAGGGGGGTATTTATAGGTGGGATTGGTTGCTAAAAATAGCAAAAAATCAGCAGCCATAGACCCTCCTTGTTCAGCCACACATGTGGCAAGTTTGAAGATTTCAAACTTGCTAAATTTAGCTTGGGGTGAATATTTAAAAGCGCAGAAAGTAGAGGGGTTTGAATGTAATTTTAAGAAAACTTCAAGGGCTGATTTGCAAGCCAAATAATCGACTAATTTGAGTGTATTAGGTCAGCATGTTGGACGATTTTGGGTACCCTATTTGCTCGGTTGGATCAGTCTTTCGGTTCAACACAATTGGGCCTCATTTCATAATTTAATTAATAAACTACACCAAAACAGGCTTTAGCGGCACTTTTAGCGGCGCTTGGACAAAAAATACCGGTAAAAATTGAGCATTAGCGGCGTATTATGGAAAATGGCACTAAAGACCGAGCATTAGCGGCGTTTTTAGGAAAAACGTCGCAAAAAACGAAAGCCTGACGGCGTTGTTTTCTTACCTTTCGGGGTTTTAGCGGCGTTTTCAAAAAAGCGCCGCTAATGCTCAGAGATTTAGCAGCGTTTTTTAAAAAGCACCGCTAATGATGGGGGATATCGCAGCGTTTTTGAAAAAGCGCTGCTAATGCGGGGGGCTTTAGCGGCGTTTCTAGAAATGTGCCGCTAATGCTTGAGGCTTTAGCGGCGTTTCAGGAAAAGTGCCGCTAAAAAAGCGTCGCTAAATTTTTTTTATCTTAATTGGTTTATTATATTAATTAAATAAAATTCAATTTATTTCTAATTGAATATTTAAAATCTTAAGAAAAAATAATAACACGTAGAAATAATTTGAAATAAAACACATGAAAAAACTAAAATACTATTATTTAAAATAAGTTTAAAGTTTTTTGGGTACATGATTACTGATTATTTTTTAATTTATATATCAAAAAATTTATTATATAATCGTAAAAGAGATAGTATTAATTTTAAAATATTGAATTAATTATCACTATAGGTTAGGAATTTTGGTTTAAGGTATATGATTTATTTAAGATTTAAGGCATGTTTAGGAGTTACATTTTAAGGTTTAGGGATTATGGTTTAAGGTTTGGGATATAAGGTTTAGTGGTTAGTGGTTAGGGGTTTAGGGGCTAAGAGTTAGGGGTTTAGGGTTTAAGGATTCATGGGTCAGGTTAGGGTTTTGGATTTAGATTAATTATATTTTTAATTTATATTTTAAATATGTTTTTAATTTATATATTAAATAATTTCATATATAATTGAAAAAGATAAGATAGTATTAATTTTAAAATATTTAACTAATTATCATTATAGTTTAGGGTTTATATGGTTTACAATATATGGTTAATTTAAGATTTAAGGCCAGTTTAGGAGTTGCTATTTTAAGGTTTGGGGATTATATATGGATTTAGGGATTATGGTTTAAGGGTTGGGATTTAAGGTTTAGAGGTTAGAAGTTAAGGGTTAGCGGTTAAGAGTTAGAGATTTAGGGTTTCAAGGGTTGGGTTAAGGTTTAGGGTTTAGATTAATTAGTTTTTTTTAATACACAACTTACATAACTTAAATAACTTACATAATACATAACTTTCATAACTTACATTATACACAATGTCGAAACCATTTTTAAATTAGAAAAAAGGGGGATCGACTTTGAGATGAAAATGGGAGTTGCCACCGATCTTTTAATGAGGTGTGATCGGATCACCTTGAAAACGATTTTAGGTCTACGAATTTTGAGAAAATAGGTTCGGGAGTCGGTTACGAACGAGGAAGGGTTAGCACCCTCGTAACGCCCAAAATTGGTACCGAATTGATTGTTTAATATCTTAGTGTCGAAATTTTGAAAAGATTTTAAAATACGATCCTTTGAAAAGAAAATTTGAATAAAATGAATTGGATGATGAGACTCACTTATTTCAAAGAAATAAATTATCACACTCAGTAAGTTAGAGTGCGACATTTTAAATCCTCAAAATTAAGTTTATCTTTTGACTTTTAAAACCTATGCATTTTGAGAAGGATATCCGATTATTTGGGTCAAAATAAAAAAATCAAAACCCAGTAAGTTAGGGTTTGATTTCACAAAATTCCTAAATATCGAATATTGCCTTTATTTTGATTTATTAGAAAAATCCTCGTCTCGAGAAAATAACATGTCATATCTAATGCGTTAGGACACAATGTATCGAATTCCCGAGAATGAGTTTTATTTATTTATTTTAATTAAAAAAGATATTCAGTTTCTTAGATCCCGAGGAAGATTGGAATCCAGTAAGTTAGGACACAATCTTTCGAGGATCCAAATTCCGAGTGTCTCGTTATTCTTGGAATTTTTTTTGGATAAAGATGCTTTGGATATTTAAATGATATGAAACATAACCTTTTAAGCGAATAAAATGCGATATAATGATAATGTACAACGCGAAAGGATAACTCATAATCCTAAAATACATGCTAATGAATTCGAATAATCTATCAACACAAACGAAATAATATAATGTACATAACATCCATAATCACATATTACACGTAAGTATTAGCACCAGCATTTAAAAATTAAAGATATAAAAGTCTATCACAAACACAATGAAACTAATTTGAAGATTTGAAATGTTTTAAAAATAGAACTCGAAATGAATACCATATAATATAGTAATATCTAAATAAAATTTAAAGTAAATATTATATAAAAATTAAATTAAAATACATATCAATTTTAAATAAATAATACATGTGAAATGAAGATTTTAATAACAATATGAATGATAATACATACATAATAATATATAAGAGGTTGAAACAAACAAAATATACAAAGTAGGGTTTTTAAAAGAAAATAATTATACATATATATAGGAATAAGTAAAAATATATAATAATATATACAAAAGTTGAAATAAGCAAAATAAATTAAAATAGGTTTTTTTATATAATCAAAATGGTTTAATATAATTGTATATATGTATAAAATAATATCGTATATAAATGTTAACACCTAAAATAATATCATATAATAATGTATATACATGAAAAAATATGTAAATAAATATATAAACTAATATAAATAATAATACTAATAATAATACTAATGATAACGATGATAACCAGGATAACAAAAATAATTTAATAATAGAAAAAAACGCAAAAGGGACCAAATCGAAAGTGAAACCAAATTCAAGGGAAAAAATGCAATTCGAAATGTCCAAAGATTGCATTAAAATACGCGCATTATATTGGGGACCAAAAAGGGGAATAATCCTGTGCCCACAAAACACAACATTTAAATCAAGACTGAATTGAAATAAATTCAAAATTCATGCAAAAAAATACAAAAAAAACAAAAATGAAATTAAAAGGATGGCATAGAATGGAGGGATTGAGGGCGCAAATAGACCATACAACAAAAATGGGTGGATCCTTCCCGGGTCGGGTCACCGCGTGGGTCAAAGGCTGTTAAATGGTGTCATATTGTTTGCTGTACAAAACCTATCTTGAAACCCTAAGAACTTAAGAATCAGAAGGACTTTCCCTTCTCAGCCGCAAGTATTGCGCCGTTCATGCACCTACAACCTCCACCATTACTCCGATTGCGACGGAGATGAATGGAGATCGACGGCCTCCAATGACAAGGTACGACTCTTTTTTCTTTTTTTTGTTGTTTCGCTTATAGAGAAAAAATAGAAAGGAAAAAAACAGAGAAAAAAAAAGAAAAAAACCAAGAAAACAAACTGCAAATCACCTCTGTAATTTTTTGTTTTCCATTTCTCTAAATATTTTGATTCTTTTTTGTATTCAATCTCCAAAAAAAGATCCGTTTACAGATTTTGTTGGCTCTTTTTATAGCCGAATAAATATAAAAAAATGCAAACGAAATAATAGAAATACAATGTTTTTTTTGTCTCTGCTTGTTTGCGCGTAGGTACGGTCGTACGGGGGCGCGGTGATGTGGAGGCTCACGTGAGGCTAGGTCAAGGCAGCACTGGAGCGGCGGCTGAGATCTCAAAAACCCTAGGGTTTCTATTTGTGGTCTTGGGCTAGGGGTATTTGGGCTAGGGTTGTATTTGGGTCAATGTAAATGGACTATTATTAATTTTCTGTTTGGTTTATTTTACTAACGGGCCGGGCAAATTGGGCCTATTACTCACAACTTACATAACTTAATTAATATTATACACAACTTACATTATACACAACTTACGTAACTTGATCATATTATACACAACTTACATAATATATATTGCATTCCTAACTATTTGATTTATTTATTAGGAAAAACTAAAGGATAAAAAGGCGGAGTACGAAGCGATTGTAGCGAGGGAAGCAGAGCAGAGGAGAAAGTACGATGAACTCCAACAGAAACTTCAGAATATGAAGATTTTTCAGCAGTCGCAACATCCGCCATCTTAGACTATTCTATAAATATTGTTATCATTTTAAATTTTAACATATTGTAAGAATAATATGAATTGTATTTCATTTATTGATATTTATATTATATATCATTCGTTTAATTTGAAATATTATTGAGATTTGTTGCTTTTGGTTGGCTTTTATGCTACAGGAGGGCTGAAAATATGGAAAATTTTATTGTACAAATCTGCCAAAATTAGTGGCATTTTTTGAAAAAAAGTCGCTAAAGTCGTGTTCTTTAGCGATATTTATTAAAAAAACGCTGCTAAAAGTCATGATCTATAGCGGCGTTTGCGGGAAAAGCGCCACTAAAGGTCCTGATCTATAGCAGCGTTTGCGGGAAAAGCGCCGCTAAAGGTCCTGATCTATAGCAGCGTTTGCGGGAAAAGCGCAGGTAAAGGTCCTGATCTATAGCGGCGTTTGTGTAAAAAGAGCCGCTAAAGGTCCTGATCTATAGCGGCGTTTGTGTAAAATTACCGCTAAAGGTCCTGATCTATAGCGGCGTTTATTTCTAAAAACGCCGCAAACGTTTGCAGCGTTGATAACAGCGGCATTTTTTGCGGCGCTTTGAAAAACGCCGTAAAGAATAAAAAAATGTCGCTAAAAACCTGTTTTGGTGTAGTGATAATAATTATTTAACCCAAAATAAATTGGATTAAAATTAAAATTAATTATATTATGTATTAATATTCATCATTTGGACTATCTTAGGCTGAAAAATTAATTCGCATCGATGCTTCAGAATTGTTTCTTGGCTTTGAACTTCTAGCAGTGTCTGCCAAGCCAATTTTCACCCTTTATACAAACCTATCGAAAATAAATCAAAATTTATGAAAATTTATTATAAAATTAATTAAAATTAAATATGTTAATAATTTCAAAATTTATGAAAATTTCTTATAAAATTAATTAAAATTCAATATGTTAATAATTTAAGTACAATTTAATTATTTTATAATTATATTATATTTTTCGACAAGAATTACACCGAAACTGCATGAATTTGCGTTAAAAAGGGCATGAAAAAGCATATATATTTTTGTGTTTCTATCGGCCCGAAAGGAGCATCAGATTTATGTTAGAGTATGCCCAAAAACCAATCATGAGATGATTGTAATAACATACTTGTTTTACCTCGTTTATTAATATAAGACATTGCCATTATTATTTCAGTTTTTTTCTGTGTATATAAATAAATTGCTTTATAGTAATGTCCTGAAAATAATATGATTATTCTTAAAAGGTCCTTAGTCAAGTATTATTGTGAGATTGGACAACGATAATGCATTAACACTAACATGTAGTTGATTGATGACAAAGTGTTGTCATTGACATAGGGATGTCAAAATCATTAAATGAGAATATGTTAGAGAATGACATATTGGACTGACCCGCTATGAGTATGTTTCTTAGATTATTATATAATAGTCACAACATTACTCATAGTGATAACTATGTATACGATCCTTAGACTTGAGATCATCATTGTTCCAACATAGTGAATCGTATATTTTGATACAGTCAAACACCTACTATAACAGGTTGTACTATAAAGACTGACGTTGGGTATGCCACAATCTATGTAGTGAGATATAATTAATCAAGATAGGATTTGTCTCTTCTACATAATGGGAGCAATATCTTAGGCCATTTGATGAACTGAGATCAGAAATCCATGGCCATGCTCAAATAAGTTAATATGAGATATTAGACTTATTTGTTTTGTAAAACCCCTAACCTGTATCCGTCGTTGGATTAGGGTTACAGAGCATTACCGTACAAATAGAACATTTAAAACATAGATTTCATACACTATCATAAACATATCATAAGCCAATCATACATACATATTCCGTCCCTAAATCAATCCCTCGAGGCCTTAAAAATACTTTAGAAACAAATCAGGACCAATTTGAAATCATTTGAAAAACCTAGGAAAAATTCACAAAAATTTGAATATAGGGGTCACACGGCCGTATACCTCACATGGCTGAAACACATGCCCATTTCTCAGGCCTTGTAACCTTCGAACTAGGGACAAACGACCATGTCCTCACCTGTGTAACTCTCTAAGTAGGGTCACACGACTGTGTCACATGCCCGTGTTCCAGGCTGTGTAACTCACTGACTTGCATTCAAAGGAACCATCAGATGACACACGACTGTGTCGCTAGACACACGGCTGAGTCACACGCCCGTGTCTCATGCCGTGTGGACCTAAAATTCTCCTAAAAACAAGCCATTTCCTATACCATTTCATGCATAACCATTTGAACAAATGGTGCACACTTACAAGGTATGAAACCATACCTAAACATGCATATATTTGCCATTCTAAAAGTGTAACAGCCCGTTTTCAGTGAAATTGGAGCAGTGGTTTTAGGACCACAAATTTGAATTCAAAAATTTTATTTTATTATTATTTTATGATCTACAGCATGATAGGAATACCGTATAAAAATTTTGTTAAGAAATTTTACCATTTACATTTTCAATTTGATAAAAAGGACTAAATCATGTAAAGTGCAAAAGTTGAGTTCTAATAGCTAAAGGTATTAAATAGCTATATAACATTAAAGTGGAGGTCCTTATATGGTAATTAGCCAATTAGTATGTTAGTGGATGATAATGGTTTGGAAATTGTATAAATTTTAATTATTTTTAAGGTTAATTCAGTAATTAATTAATAAATGACAAATTAAGTTAAAATAAAAGTAATATAACAAAAAAAAATTATCTTATGTTCATCTTTCTCTACCAAAAATGGAAGAAAACAAAGCCATGGAAGCTAGGTTATTCGACCATCTTTAATTCCTTCAATTAGGTATGCAATTTTAACCCGTTTTTTTATGATTTCTATGTTTTCGGGATCGTTGTAGCTTAATCTAGCTAGCCCGAGGACTAATTTGTAAAACTTTTAAACTGTTAGAGATTTACCATTGATGAGCATGCTTGAGTTTTGAAGTTTGGTGATAGAAAATGAATGGTTGTTGTTAGATAAACAACTTTTTAAAGGAATTTTTAGTAAAATTGTCAAATAGGGACTAAGTTGAAAAAATAGAAAATATTATGTGTTAAATTTGTGAATTTGTGAAAAATATGGGCTGCTATTAGTATGTATAGAAATGGGCTAGGCTTGGGTAAGGGAAAAATTGCATGAATTTCATTTTCTGAGCCTAGGGACTAAATTGCAAAGAAATTAAAAGTACAATGGCAAAATGATAATTTTTCCAAAATTACATGTTGGACTAATTGAATGTGAAAAATATTAAATTGAGTTAAATTTATTTGTATAGATCAAGATAGACCTCGTGCGGAGTTAGACCGGGGCAAAGGAAAAATATCAGATTAATCGCCTCCGTATCTACGTATACTCATCGAGGTAAGTTCGTGTAATTAAATTGTGTAATAATATGCTTTAATTGAATTATATATATGTGATTTGCATTATTTTCATATATGATTATTGATCGCATATCCAATGACGTACGATAATTACCGAGTCCCGTTTGAACCTTAGGAATTCATAGGATACAAATGACATGTCATAAGGGTTACCGATTCTTAGATCGAGAGAGCTTACCGATATTCAAATCGCATGAGCTTACCGATATTCAGCTTGCATGAGCTTACCAATATTCAGCTTGTATGAGCTTACCGTTTACAGCTCGTAAGAGCATACCGATTCAGAGCTCGTATTGGCATACATGTACGTGAATTCATGGATTACAATTCAGTAGACCTTGTGTGTGCTACCCGAGTATCGAATGATATTTTAAATGGTTAAACGGATACAATTCTGTTACGAGATTATATGAGTTCGATACGAACTACTACAGGTATTTACATAAAATACATGGAAATGATGTTATATGATATATTGATACATGAAATGTATGATACATGTATATGAAATTTGAATAATGGTTGAGTTCATCCATGTGTATTGGATATTATACATGTTTTACGTGGCTAACATGTTGATGAATATGTGTTTAGGCTTTTGGCCAAATTGAGTTGGGATATGCTATGATTACTTACCTAAATTGTGATTAATTGGTAAGGTAAATTCCTCATTATACGAACTTACTAAGCTTAAATGCTTACTCTATGTTATTTTTCTGTGTTTTATAGTAATTCGGAAGCTCGTTCGGGTTGGAAGCTTGTTGGAGCTATATCACACTATCCATCGGCTCTTTTGGTACTTTTAGTTGGTTTCATTTTGGTTATAATGGCATGTATAGGTTATTTTGGCTAATGATAGCCTATATGTTTTGTTATGTTTATGGCCTTATGACTTTGCTTGGAATTTGGTATTTTATTGATGAAATGGTATATTTTGATGTGTATATAAGTTGCTTTATATGGTAGAGTGATGAAAGATAAAATCGTGGTTTGAATATGCATTTTGTGTAAGCCTTGGATTGTTGTGAAATGGTACTTGTTTGAATGGCTTATATGATGTTTTAGTGCACAAGTTACATGTACATTATATGACCATTTGGAGCTAGTTTTTGTATGCCATAAATGGTACATTTTGGTATGTTTTAAGTCAGTAAATCAAGTGGCATATCATGGTATAGTTTTGGTCAAGCCTTTGTTGAATAAATGATCAAATTGTGTTCATATTTGCACATATTTATACTTGTCATTTGAAGTGCCTAAGGGCATATTGGTTGTATGTGATTATACCACATGTTTAAATTTTGTTCATGCTTGTTTTGGATGCTTGTTTATAGCTTGTGTCTGTGTTCATTTTTTGGTGTAGGTTGGTGCCAAATTGGGTGAGAAAAATGACTTGTAAAATGACCTATTTTTTCTACACAAGCAAAGACATAGGCGTGTGTCTCAGTCGTGTGTGACACACGGCCAGGTGACATGGCCGTGTGTCCCCTATAGCTTTAAAAGAATTACAAGTGAGGCTATTACACGACCTAGCACATGGCCTGGCATATGGGCATATGAGGTTTCTTCTAAGGGTACACGGCCTAGCACACGGACGTATGGCTTGGCCGTGTGACCAAGTCAGAGAGTTACACGGGTATGGACACGGGCTGGGACACGGTCGTGTGTCCCTATTTGGAATGTCTACATGGATTGGCCACACGGCCGTGTGACCCCTGCAGCTTTGAAAGTTTTCCATGTTTTTCAAAAAAATCTCTAAGTTTTCAATTTAGTCCTGACTTGTTTCTAACGCGTATTTAGGGCCTCGAGGGTTCGTATAAGGGACAATGTAACGCCCCAAAATTTCTAATTTCGTTATTGTGAAAATATGACACAAATATCTGCTAGCTTTAGCGATTGTGAGTTTTGGGAGTGTTTGGGGGGTCCCAAGTTCCAGCCTTCGCTTGGGCAAATTTTGGTATTTTGAATAAATTAGGCCTTACTCTTGTTCAGTAGGCTTTTATTTGATTGTTGGTAAAAATTTATCAAAATGATCCTGTTGGTCTAGTGGTTAAGCGGAGTGGTAGTGTGTAGGAGGTCCTTTGTTCGAGTCCCTGCACAAGCAGAGGAATTAATTTTTGTTTGAGGCGTGTGGCGTGGTGGAGTTCAAATTAAACTGGACTGCTGAATAGTTGTGTTTTAGTGGGTTAATAGGGAGTGTTTTTAGGAGATAATTGGGGAGAAGTTATCAAAATAAGATTTTATCCTTATCAGTTTTCTATTTTCTCTTTTTTTTCTTTTCCCAACAAATTTTTTGACGTTAGACTTTTGTTTCTCTGGCGTGTTTTCCCCCTTCTTGCTCACTTTTGGTTTTTGTTACCCTTTGGCCGAATCTTGTTTCTTCTCTTTCCCCTCTCTTTTTGTTTCTATATTTTTTTACAAGTCATCTCTTTGGGTGTAACTTTTGACTTCATCTGTTTCGATAAGTGGAATTTTCCCCCTTAGTTATCGTATTTTGATTAGGCAGTTAACAAAGAGTTCTTTTTACTCTCGTTTAGGTGCTGTTCAAAGGTTTAAAGCGGATATTCCAGTGTGTGGAGACAACTGCTTATCAGATTCGTTGTGATAAGTTTTCGAATCGTCATTGGTTTAGTTTCTCAAGTTTTATGTTGGGGATATTTGGTTGATTGATGAATCAAGTGATTAATTAAGGGATATATTGGTTAAATATAGGTTTCTGAAGGCTCGAGTTACTATGCACAGCGAATTGATGCCAAGTTTGTACCCAAAAAGTAGAAAATGAGATTCGATAAAAAGCCGAAATTGCTTGCTGTCGAGAAATAAGAGAATTAAGAGAAAATTATATGAAAAATTGTGGAAAAAGGAAATAAGGGTGTTATAAATATGGAAATCAACATTCTGCACTAAAATAGTTTTGGACAACAGAAGTAGTCTAATTTTGAAAAATCGTCAAAAATAGTAGAAATTGAGTTATAGGTTGAATAAAATATGAAATTAAAATTTATTGAGTCTAGTTTTTTATGGAAGAAACAGTGTAAGTAATGAAATTGTAAGTTATGAGGTATAATGAATTTCGTGAGACAAGGTCAGAATGGTTTTGGGTTCCCCTGTTCTGACTTTGAAAAATCATCAAAATTTGTAAAAAAATAATTAGAGGCTTAAATATATACGTTTAAATCCTTAATGAGTCTACTTTCAATAGAAGCAAATGGAAACATCATCCAAATTTCGTGCTAAGAGACAAATAATTTTTAGTAAGGAAAGGTTGAAGCTATCAAACAGCAGATTAGGGATAACTTTGAAGATTTTACTGTACTTATTTGGTAAGCTATAAATTTTGAAAATTTTATGGTAGAAAGGTATTTGAGTCTAGTTTTGAAAACATCAAACAGATTTTAATTTGGAATTCTGTAGCTAAGTTATAAATAATTTAGTGGCAATGACTCAAGTAGACAGCTCTGAATGATCATATTAGTAAATAGTGAAAACATAAATGAATATCTAGCTAGCATGAGTTACATTAAAAATGGATCACATGATAAAGGCCAATTTGGGCCGAGTGGGCCACACGGGCACACACGCCCGTGTGGACCCATTTTTACCGAAATGTTTCTAAGGTTGCACGGGTCGCCCAAGTCGACTGTGAACCTACTGTAAGTGCGGTAAGCGTTATTTAGACCCCTAAATTTGTGAAATTGACTGAATGATATTTGTACTGAGCATGTTAATATCTGAACTGAATATATGTACTAAAATTACATAATAACATATCATCCATGGTATGTTGCAATGCATTGGGTTGGGGTTTGTTATTTGGAGCAAGTGTATTAAAAGGCTTTAAGTCTAATTTACTGACAGCTTAGTTGCAAACTAATGTTTTGTGTCACATTGGGTACTACTTGGAGTGTAGGGATGGGTGGGTTGATTATATCCCCACATGGAGTGTAAGGTTGGACGAAGATGGTGTGTAGAGGCTGGATGGGTAGGATTTTGCTACTGCATAACTATTACTGCTACTGATACTTGATGGGCTAAGGCCCAAACTGTCACTGATACTGAAAAGGGCTTATGCCCAAGACTGTTCAATTGTGCACTGTGAATACTGATTGTTTGTTTGTTTCTGTGGGATTACACACTGAGTTTATGTAAACTCACCCTTTTTTTAATGTGCACAAGTAATCCCCAGAGTTAGACGGATTGGTGCGACGAAAGACTTAGTGGGGACCACATAAATTTTTGGACTTCATGGTTTTCAATTTACGTTTTATGATTTAATTATTATTGATTATTTGGGTTGTAATTTAAGGACCCTCTGAGAATTTGGTTTTAAATTTTGTGTTATTTAGTTATTTATTTTACTTTATGGATTTATAACTGTTGGTCGTAGGAAATTCGGTTTTCAAAAAGTTAAAGTATTTTCTAAACGCATGATCACTTAGACTGTTTTATTAAAGCTTCCGCAACGAGGGATGTTTCAAAACAATTGTTTTAAATGAATAGGGACGACTTCCTAAGTTCTAACAAAGGTTTACTAAAGATAATAACATGGAATGTTTTCAATGTAACAAAGAGGTTTCAAAAACACTATCGTGTTGCATTGCCAGATACGACCATAACGTCTAGGCTGGGTTTGAGGTGTTTCAGACAATATGTATGTTTTGAATTGGTTTTGATATGAATATTTTTATGATATGAAATTTATGTCTGTTTGATTTGTAATCTCTGTTATGGCTCCGTAACCTTGTTCTGGCGACAAATTCAGGTTAGGGGTGTTATAAAGTCTTAATTCAACTAAACAATATGTCATTCAAAAGCACCTCAAAAGCATTCATCAAAACTTACCTAAACATGTCAACTTAATTTCAAACATCAATACCTAGTTCAATACTTTCCAAAACATGCCATAACTTGACCATAATCAAACCAATTCAACACATACCATTTAAGCCATTCAAAACATGCAACATAATATAGCTACATTGACACAAACTAGCAAGGTATCAAATGTACCAACAAAGTTAACTTACACAACTTATACATACCAAATCATCAATCAAACATTAAACTAAACACCATTATAAGTCCACCTATACATGCCACTATAACCTTGGCCAAAATATTCAAAAACTACCGATTTTATGCTGGATAGTGTGATGGATCTTCGACGAGCTTCCAAATCGATCAAGCTTTCGATAATCTATAAAACATAGTAAAGAAACTACGTAAGCACTTAATACTTAGTAAGTTCATAGAAAATAAAACATAAATTACCATTTCATTTACATAATAGTAAGTATAAGCATAATATAACCCAAACCACAAGCTTGAGACAAGCCTATACATCATCATCAATACACAAGTTAGTGCATTTATACATAACTCATTTGAATTAACCATGTGATAAATCATTTCCATATGAAAATACATCGTTTGATTCATTCATACTTTCCATAAACATATGCAAAATTCCATTTGGAATCTTACAATTTCAATCCTTTTCTTACCTATTAAACCATCTAGAATTTCATCGGATACTTGAGAAAGCTCACACAAAGTGTGCTAATACATATAACCGTAACCTTTCCTTTACATTGTTGCTCACATGAGCTGTGAAATGGGCCTGCTCACGAGCTGTGGTTCAGAATGTAAGCTACACGATGCTGCTCACACTAGCTATGGAGTATCCACAAAAAATGTAGGACCTCAGCCATCGGTAGGACATTCAAGACTAGCACCCAAAACATGAAATCCCTAATGACATGTCATTTGTATCCTACGAATTCCTAAGGTTCAACTGGGACTCAATAACTTTCATTGCATTGATTTAATCATACATCAATAAAGTTACATGAGAATTAACATAATAACATACATTTAAATAATAGGAATATAACAATTGTTCATACAAACTTACCTCAACAACCAGAGCGTAGAAGTTAAACGAACTATTCTGAAGCTTTTGCTTTGCCTCAATCTAGGTCTGTACATGGTCTATCTTGATCTAAATAGAAAATTTTCAATCCATTTAATACCTCTAGTATTCAATTTAGTCCACATTTCATATTTATGAAATTACTATTTTGCCCCTAACATTTTAACTTTTCACAATTTAGTCCTTAAGCTCATAAATTGAAATCTAAGGATTTTAATCCCCCTTTCAAGCTAACCAAATTTATTAAGGACTTATACCAACCCAACTAAATCATCATTTCATAAATTTTTCGTGTACTTTTACTATTTTTTACAAATCAATCCCTAAATATAAATTTCATCAAAAGTCACTTTACAAAACTTGTTTATTTATTAACAAGGACTCTTAATCTACCATTAAACATAAAGAAACATTCACAGCATTCATGGCATAATCCTTAATCTTTAATAGTTTTACAAATTGACTCCCGGGCTAGCTAGATTAAGCTACGACGACTTCAAAAACATAAAAATAATTAAAAACGAGACTCAAAATCATACCATGCAAGAGGAGCAAGCTTAGCCAAATCTTGTGTTCATCAATGGTGTTTTCTTTCTCTTAGTTTCGGTTAGGGAAGAAGAAAATAAAAGATGATACCATTTCTTTTCTTTTTTGTTTTAACTTTATTTACTTAATTACCATTTTAACCTTTAAAAACTTTAATAATTTCATTAATACCATGTCCATAAACATCCACTATCACTTCAATTGGTTTAATTAACATTTAAGTCCCTTAGATTAAAATTTCATAGCTATTTGACTCCTTTAACTAATAGAACTCTACTTTTTCACTTTTTACGATTTAGTCCCTTTCACTTAATTAATCATGCAAACATCAAAATTTCTTAACGAAATTCTAATACAACCTTACTAATATCCCATAAAAATTAAAATAATAATAAAATAATAATTTAATCATCAAATTTGTGGTCCCGAAACTTCTGTTCTAATTTCACTTAAAACATGAGATTGGACTTTGCAAGTGTGCTATTCCATGACTTGTGTCCAATCGAGATATAAAGGACAAAAGGATATAATACATGAAAATTTATCATAGAAAGGTTACGTTGAACCACGACTTCTTGTAACTTGGGTAGCGATGATGCATTGCTAGATGTCACTCATTGCTTGTAACGTTAGAAGTGTTATACTATTACTACCAGTGTTACAAGAGCCTAGAGGGTCACACCCTATGGTTGAACCAAAAAAAATCTAAACACAGTGGGTATTAAATTTAATTTTCACGAGAATTATATTAATTATTGAATTAAATTAATTTGACAGTTAAGTAATAAACACAATATATGTACAAATTTGTTGTACAAGAATAGAGAACATAGTTAAAATAAATGTATGAATTTGATTCATATAAAATATTAATTATGATCTATTTATCGAAATTATTAAAATAAAGTATTATAATAACTAATTTCGGCCAAACATAAAATATATATGGATATTAATATCCTTTTGGAAATGATATTACACTATGATATTTTCATATATATTCTGGCACCAAAAGGGGGGTTCTTTTTATTAAGGGATGTTAAATAAAAGGAATCATAAAAAAAACCCTAGGGTACAAGAGAGTGTTAACCAACATTAACCACAAAAAGAAAAAGAACCTAGGTCTAGCAGCTGCATTTCTTTTCGAAAAAACTCTCTGAAATGTTTAGTGAGTTTTTGTTCGTTCGTTCGCAACAGGGTGGACTACGTAGAGCTCGGGATGATTCTGTTACGGCTTTGGATTGACAGCATGTGAATGGGATTAAAACAATAGTGGTTCCTTCCTATTTTTCAGAGCACGAAAGGTATATTTTTCAAACCTTTTCGTCCTGATTCGTTCATCGTGCATGGATTCTTAGTTTGGATCGCTGAAATAATTTTTTCACTGTGCCACAGGGCATTCCAGTGATTCAACAATTTTCTAACATCTTGATTTTGGGCCTAGTCAGAATAGTGGTTTTAGGACCACAAATCCGACGAGGAAAAAAAATTATTTTATTATATTTTTATGGTCCACGATTTCATAAAATGATTTCGCGAAAATTTTGTTCGAAAATTTCGACATTTGGACACTCAATTTAATCAAAAGGACTAAATTGTAAAAAGTGCAAAAGTTGAGTTTTACATGTTAGAGGTGTCAAATTGTTATGAAATTTTAAATTGGAGGTCCTTATATGGTAATTAGACCATTGGTTAAGTTGGTAGACAAAAATAGACATGGTTAGGCATGTTTCCAAAGTTTTTCATTAAGGGAATTTTGGTCATTTAGTTATTAAAATGAATTAAAAACAAAATTAAAAGCCAATTTTTGTCCATCTTCAACCCCAAGGCCGAATTTCACAAGGAGAAACCATGTATAGGGTTTTTCAAGCTTCCAAGCTCGATTGTAAGTCTGTTCTAGTCTTGTTTTTAATGTTCATTACGTTTTTGGAGTCCTAGTAACTTGATTTAGCTTATTCTAGCAATAATTTAACCTAGGGTTCATATTTGGAAAAATACCCATAGGTGAAATGTGTTTATTTTTATGTTTTATGGTAGAATATGAAGCTTGAAATTATGTTAAACAACTTTTGCTAAGTGATTTTAAGTGAAAACGAGTAAAACAACATAATCTGTAAAAATACCTAATGTTCATAAGTAAGTGTTAGAGTGGGAATTTGATGTTGCCATAGAAGGAAAAAATGTGCAGCATGTCATAAGACATAAGAATAAGGGATGAAGTTTAATTTCCGAGCTTTGGGACAAAAGTGTAAATATGTAAAAGTTTAGGGCCAAAAATGTAATTTTGTCAAAGTTCGAGTTAAGGACTGTTTTGATGAATATGAATATTAAATAAGCTGAATTTTATATTATAGATCAAGAAGAACAAAATTCAGAGTTAGACCGGGGAAAGAAAAAGGTTGAGGACTAAAGTGCTAGATTTGATCATATTTTGTACCGAGGTAAGTTTACGGTAAATAAATGTAATATTTTGATAATTATTATTAATGTTGTTATTTTCCAGCAATTATGTATTTATTTCATGAAAATATTTAACGTTAACTCAAGTATGAGATGACAGAGAATCAGTGTTAAAAGGCCCTGTTGAAACATGAGGAATGTATTGGATACAAATGTCATGACATTTGGGTAAAGAGATCCCATGTAAGACCATGTCTGGGACATGACATTGGCACCGAGATGAGAGGTCCCATGTAAGACCATGTCTGGGACATGGCGTTGGCACCAAGATGAGAGGTCCTCCGTAAGACCATGTCTGGGACATGGCATGGGCACCTATATGAGAACTCTCATGTAGGACCATATCTGGGATATGGAATTGGTAGTACAAGAAACATCCCATGTAAGACTATGCCTGGAACATAGCTTTGGCATGTTATATTTAGACAAGAGACCGAGTATCCTTAGTATCCCAAGTGATTCAACGGGCTAATAAATAGACGATGTTACATGAAAGTTCAGGTAAAAACCTAATAGACAAGTTCAGGTGAGTTAATAAGATTAAAAGCATCTCAGTTATTAGTTGAAGAAAGAAATTTCAGCAACGAAGGAGTAAGTTCAGCAAGCAAGAAAGTAAACGAGTAAGAGAGTAAGTAAAGAAGAAAGTAAAGATCTTAATGCTTAATAAAAATTTATGAATATAATTGTTTATGATAAATGTTGTTATTTATTTACTTGTAAACTTACTAAGCTTTATGCTTATTTCTTTTATTTCTTTTTCTTTCATATATTATTACCAAGCATAGTCGGGATCTTGAAGACGTCGGAGAGCGTTCACACTATCAACCACCACAACTCGATATTTTAAGACGATAAATGTTTTGAGCTATGGCATGATAGGGACTTTGTCATTTCGAATGTATATTCTTAAGATATGACCAAAAGCTGATATGTAAATATTTGATGATGAATAGTTATTAAAATGGCTAAGTATGAAGGTGTTTGTTGTTATAAATGTCTAGGTGATAAATTATGCATAGAAATCATGAAAAAGTAAAAATTGGTAGTGAATCAGTTTTGAGACAGTAGTAGTGATATGATTTTTAAAAATTACCAAGGATAGTAGAAAATGAATTAGAGGGTGGATGAGATATATAATTAAATATTATTGAGTCTATTTTCATAGAAAAATAATGGTGTAGACAAAGGAATTATGTATTCTGAGATATTTGCATTTTAGTTAGACAAGGTCAAAGTGGTTTTCGGAATCCCCTATTTTGAATTTGGAAAATCATTAAAAATTGTACAAAAATATTTATGAGTTTTAATTTATAATTTAGATTCCTTATTGAGTCTATTTTCTGTAGAAACAAGTGAGAACACCATATGAAGTCAGTACAATAAGATAATTGAATTTTAGTGACGATAGGTCAGGACAGTCGATCAGTGAAATAGGGGAGACTTTAACTAATAAAATTTACTAATTGGATGAACAAAAAATTCTAAAAAAATTATGGTAAAAATATATATGAGTCTAGTTTTAGGGAAAATTTATAGATCTAAATTTTGAGTTTTTTTATCTTGAGTTATAATTGATTTAGTGACTGCTGTGCAGGTGGACAGCCTTATTATGAACAGTGAAATAACTTTTCAATGTAAATTTTTATGCCCCCAACTTTTAAGTTAAGTCAAGTAATGCCTCATGCTCGACTCCGAAAACGGTCTCAGGTAAGGGGTGTTACAAAATTACTCCACTAAAACAGCCACTCCCTGCCTGAGAGTCCTTCTGCGTCGATGACAGTACCGATCTTCGGAGAAATAAAAAGGTTAAAGGTATTAGTTGCCTGGAAATGGATAAAAAAATTACATCGATTATAGCGTGTAGCCCCACCATTTTTCCATATAATTATGACCTCAAACTTCTGTATGGTAATTATAAGACAACATTTTTGGGCATCTGAAAAGTTTTAGCTTGTGGTAGCGTAACGACTGACAGCTGGCTCCCTCGTTATACTCCGATCCATGACTATATAACGATCATCGATTGAGACCTCTGCGTAAACTTCCAGCCTTGACCGTACAAGGTAAAATCACCCGAGAACCCAACTTCCCCAGGATAGGCTTTGGAAGTAATGGTCCCATCTCGACATGATATATTAAATGTGTGCGGCTCGGAACGATATCACATCATTGACAACTCGAGATTACCTCAAACATGAACCAAATATTTTTGGAAATTGAAATTTATATCACCGAGAAATGTTATATACTAGAGGAATGGAGATTTCGGGGGAGAAGATGTTTGAGGGATAATGAAACATGGAGTGGGAGACCACTTTATAGGCGCAAGGGAGGATGAAATTGCAAAGTATAAAATTCCCATGATTGAAAACGCGCCGCATGAGTAGCATCTTCAATGAATATATTCAAAACGTGGTTAATATCGGCTGAAAATACGAGGGGGTCAGGTACTTTTAATTTTCAGAGAAAGGAAAAGTTAGAGCATAGCTGGGCATGCCTTCTCTAACTTTTTCCTTTTTTTTCTTTTGAAAATTAAAAGTACATGTTTCTACATATTTGAATCACGTTAGACATCGAATCCTCTAGTAAGCACGCTTCTAATAAAATTATGCAACGTCTGGGTTTAGCTTTTGAATAATACTTTGCTAGGGATACCAAGTTGTTCGATGAAAGCACGTATTCAGAAACGAATTTTGAAGTTCTCATTTTCTCTCTCCTTGTTCTATTTAAGGAATGTAATTTTCATATCTTAGGCATGCAACAAATTCATATCAAACATCAAACAATTGAGTTGTGAGAGTCGTGTGCATTTTTTTGGACAACTGTGTACTATTTTTTTGCTTCTGCTCATCTAGTTCGTATCCAATATTGAAATGACTAGACGAGTGAAATCCGTAATTTACTACGATGGCCAAATTTTTAATATAGAATTCGGTGTGGAATTTGCAGGAGCCCAGTACATGGAATTGGCATTCAATAGTGCAATTCAATTGCGGGAGCTACGAACTATAATTAGGAGGAAGGTCATGGGTTTGACCCGTGGAAGAATCTCGAGATTGCAATGTAGATGTCTTACTTTCGTTGACCCCTACAGGTATGACCTATTCGATGTGAAGGGCGAGCCGGAGCTCGAGGTGGTCATATAATCGCACTGTTCAAGAAAAAATGTTGTAATGGAGTTATATGTCGAGTTTGTCGAGTCTAATGGACTTGGCCCTTCTTCGGCCATCGTTGCGGTGAATGTTGGAACCGAAGCTGAAGTAGAAAGTTATGCTACAAGGTTGTGCGGTGGGTTCACTGGCTTGTTACAAAGCTCATACTACGATGTCTCCGAATCATCTCTGGGTAGATATTCATTGGTTTCTAGCACAGATTTAAACTTCGGTGGCTACTACCATGCAGGGTTTCAGTATAACCTGAATCTCGAGGGTTGGGCTTAACATTCAATTAGTGCATTCAATTTCAACTTCGACAGATCAATGTCCTGCAGCGGAAGCAGTTTTTTCGGAGGGGAATTGACATACACTGGCCACCAAATCTGTGCAGATTTTGACGAGCACATGGGTTACAAAAGAATCAATGACTTACTCCTTTCCTTCAAGACTAGCGTGGGCTCTTGAACCCCTTGGTTGAGGGTGATGATGAGGGTGCAAATGGGGAAAAAGATGCGGCCAAGGAAGAAGATGTGGTTGAGGAAGAACACGTAGGTGTAGAAGAAGGGGTAACAGATGCAGTTGATGGGGTGGTGTTAGACCCTGATCAATTTCGACAGCGCGATCCGGATGTTTAGAAGTGACGCTTTTTATAGAATTAGTAGCGGTTCCAACGAAGCCAGAACCTTTCGGTACTGAAAATGACGTCTCAAACAATGCTCTATATCCAAATCCGTGATTCAGGGCATATGAGACTCCACCCTACATGATCAATATCTACCTATCTACCGAGGGTGGTTTAGAGTTTCAACAATTGCTACATAGAACACCTAGTCATGCAAGATCGTTGCGTGATGTACAATTACTTGAAGTTGGAACAAAATACCTAAAGAGAGATGCTTTCCTTGCTACACTGAAGCGGTACAGCTTCAAGAACGAGTTTAACTATCACATTTCATATTGAAAAATACCTCTCCTTTTATTAAATAATAAATTTGAGGGAATGTGCGCAACGTGGGACGGGAGGTGCAATGTAATGCCCAAGACTCGAGCCGATTGACCGAATTTGAATCTAGGGTGTTAGTACTCAAATTCAAGATAGTACAAATTTCGTTCATACTATCACATTTCATATTGAAAAATACCTCTCCTTTTATTAAATAATAAATTACTCAAGTCTATGTATACCAATACTTACAAACGTTTATCATGTCTTTACTGTGGGCGGAGTCTTACCAAGAAATACATACGTATATATATTCAACATGAATTTTATCAAATTATTTGAGGCTTATGACATTTACTACTATTATATGATTAACCCATTCTATACGTACAAAGGGAATTCATACAATAGCTTCCTTAATTTAATTAAATGAATCCTAAAACTCGATCATGCCCACGTGTTTCTACTTTGTATGCATAGGTGTCGTACTTCGCGATTTCCTCGGTGCAGCCCTGGCGTTATCCCTTAGACATCCTTTATACTTGAAACATAAAACAGGTAGGGTAAGATTGACAGAACATAGTGGGACTATGCCCTTCTTACCTACATTCACGTCTCAACTTTTCTTCATCAGAGTTCGCCCAATTGACGTTGTCTTCGAGACGTTACCATGAAATCCATTCTACAGATTGCGCCACAAAGGCATACTTCATTGATGATAACTCTAAAGAACCTTCCTTTAACATAGATAACCACAACGGCATGCACAAGTACTAGATAGCCATAAGAGCTTCGATAAACAAAGATAGCCATAGAGGTGTCCTTTACAGATTTGCCACAAACGCATCTTCCATAACATTTGCTACGAAGGAGTCCTTTAACATAAATAGCCAGGGAGGCACCATATAACAGATTTTCACCGTTAAGTCGTATGTAACAAGTTCAGTCTCAAAGGTTCTCATACAAAAGAATTAGCCACTAAGGCTATACTTTATTAGAGAATAACTACAACGGCTACCAGATTTTGGTAAATGACACTTTCGACGATAAAGATTTGCTTAAACTCAACGTTTTGAGGTTTTCCTATCATCGCTTGGTACTCGCCCAACTATCCTTTATCTTTTTCTCCACATAACACTATAGTCCCAGACTAGGTCTTACACTATGTGGTCTTCGTATCGCTATATGATGCCGTAGTCCTAGACTAGCCTTTACACTATATGGTCTTCTTTCCATGGCCATGAACTTTCGTATCACAATTCATGTTTACTATCCCGACAGACTGACATGCGAGCAACTCAACATGCAGACTCATGCTTAACTGACTCATTGCATTAGACTCACACACTTATACATTTATATTTTCAAACATGTGACTTCTTATGCAAGGACAATCACACTTTAGGCACTTTCATGCATGCATATACTTTTCATATCAGAAGGATTTCGTACTTTCATGTAACATCCCAAAAATCGAGAGTTAGTAGAATTGGGTTTATGAATCGATAAAGAGTGATCATGCCTTAATTTTTTAAATTATTTATGCATTTTTAGGAAATAAATAAGGTATTTGTTTGTTGGTTAAGTGTTAGTATAACATTTCTTGAAACCCAAGTTCAAATCCCTTCTCTCGCACCATTTTCATTATTTTGTAAATTTTGCCTTAAACCTAGTATGTGACACGCCTTATTTTTTAAAATAAGTATTTCAAATTATATCAAGAATGATTTACTAGTTTGATGGTTAAACATTATTGAATTTATCCTTAAGGTCCTAACTTCAATTCTCTTCCCATACAAATAATTTAATTTTTTGACAAAAACCCCTTATTTTAATGTGTGGGTCATCCAAGCCTAGTTAACCTAGGTATAAATATTTTTTTTACTAATAATCAACCTTTAATCCTCCTCCTCTTTTCCCTATCCGTTCCTCTCCTCCTCTCCTTCTTTTTGATTTTAATTTTTTTTCCTTTCCTCCATTGTTATCGTTGAGTACACCTAGTTTTACCATCTTTTTCCTTTTTTTTTGTTCTTTTTCCTTTTGCCATAAGATTTTTTAACATATTCTCCACCATACTGCTGTCATTTTTCCTCATTAAAATCAATCCCAAATCAAAAACCTTGAACTCTAAGATCGATCTCGAACATTGCCAAGAAAGCGCCATTGCCATTTCTCTCAACTAGCTTGGGTAAGGTTTCTTCTCTCTTCAATTTCTTATTAATATTGCCCATTAAAATCCTAAATTTATAGATCTTGAATTTGGGGGATTTTAAATGATTTTAAAGGTATTTTTTTAGAGTTTAATGAGATCTCAAACCATTTTAAAATTTAGCCTCAATTTTGGCCAACATGGGTGGTGGTGCGTGTGCCTATGTGCAAGAAATTGGGTTGTTTTGTTTCTTGGTTCTTGCGTATATTTTTCCAGCATTAATTTTAGTTCTTGAACCATCCTAATCAAATTTTAAACCCATTTTAATTTGGAAAAATGTTCTTAATCGATTGGCCATTAGGAAAAATGTTCTTGAGCCTTTTTGCATTGCATCATGTGCATGACATATTCTAATGTTATTGATTTATGCTACGCATTATATTTTGTTGTATTGAATTGTATTGAAATTAATGGTTGTTACTTGAATGAATGATGACCTATGTTCATACACCATTTGACTTCAATTTGATAATGGCTATGTAATGACATGAAATTCCTATAATGGTTTTGTTTTCTTTTGTTAATGCTAATATGTTTCACTATATTTAATGTTTTTGCCTGTTTAAATATTTATTCGACTCACACTGAGCTTTTTATAAGCTCACCCCTAATAGTGTTTAAATTTTTAGGTAAACCTTAAAATTAGGACCGGACTCGGTATTCGAAGAGTCAGCTTGGACCTCGGATTATTATTTTTTAATTAAGTATTATTAAGTCTTTATTGGTTTTGGCTTGTAATTTTTAATTAATTCTGGTTTGTGGCTTGCTAACTCTTGTTTTGGGGATTTTTCCATTTATGGATTACTCAATCATAATAACCGGATAATGCATGATATCGAGCTTAAGTAAAATTTGATACTATTCCCTAGTTTCCACTACATTGCAATGGAGCTGTTTTTGAAATACAAATCCATAAGGCAACTAATTTTCCAAAATGACTTGAAAAATGCTTTTTCTGCTGCATTTGTTTAACTTCGAGTTTTTTTTAAAGATGACTGACAAGCAAACGATTTTTCTAAAACAACATTGTCAACAATAAAATGAATCCTAAGCATACACAACCTAATGAATGAATGCTTTTAAGCTTACTCAAAGTATAACTACGATTTTCTCTAAAATGAGTTTATTTAAAGTCTTAAAAAGTAATGTAAGTTAGCTTAGCCATTTCGGTGGCTAATGTAGCCTTCTCAATCTAGCCATAACGTCTAGGCCAGGTTTGGGAGGTTACATGTAGTGGTATTAGAGCCTAGTTCAAAACATCAGACTAAGTTTTTAAATCTACTTAAGTAAGTCTGCATGCATGCATACATTAAAAAAGGGGAAATTTGGGAAAACAAGCCACAGAATATTTTTAAAATGATATTCTACAAAGAAAATCAGGTCCGAGACTCTAGTGCTGTTAAATTATAGGTAAACACTAAAGGTGTATTACTGTAGACATAGAACTGAAATAGTTAATATTTAATTTTTCTTTCAAACTGTAGCATAGGAAACTGAAAATTGACTAAAGTTAACTAGTGATTATTTTATTGGAAAATTTAGATCAAATTTAAGACCATAGGATACATAATTAACAATTGTAGAATAATGAACCATTGGGCTCAATGCCGAGCTACCCAATTTGAGTCATTTACTTCTCTAGGAATTGTGCCTAACCCTAAGAAGACTGACATCGTGATTGTGCCTACTTTTGAAGGTGAAAACCAGGAGGTTGGGGATGACGCATTGTTTTTCCCAAGCAATATTAGGAGTTTTAGAAAAGGTTTTCAAGATTATGGTTGAAAGGACTAATATTGAAGGGGAGACTAAATGCTTGGAGTGCAAAAGAAAGGAAAATAATAAAGTTTGGTAAAGGAGAGAGTTTGCTTCCACTGGACCAAATCCGTGACCTTTAAAGTGGGCAAATGAGTCAGACCTCAACGAAAGGTTGTAGTAGTTATTACTGGAGAAACTGTTAGATTAGCTAGGTTTTCAATTTGTAGATATTGTGGTAAGCGTAATCCAGTAGAGCTTCTATCAAAATTGGTAATCGGGGTAGAGGAATCTGTTAGTAACGTTTCCTTAATTAGATATGAAAAATGTATGTTAGGTATTTAAGGAGACATTGTCTGGAATTGTGTTGGAATCAAAGTTGCACAGTGAAAGATTGGTGGCCTGGTTTGAAGGAAAAGGGGTAACAAATTTTGTGGCCAAGAAAATTTCGAGGATGAAATTTCCTTAAGGAGGGGAGAATTGTAACATCCCAAAAATCAGGGGATAGTAGAATTGGGTTTGTGAATCGAGAGAGAGTGATCATGCCTTAATTTTTTAAATTATCTATGCATTTTTAGGAAATAAATGAGGTTGTGGTTTTTTGGTTAAGTGTCAGTGTAACGTTTTTTGAAACAAAAGTTCAAATCCCTCTTCTCGCAACATTTTTATTATTTTGCAAATTTTGCCTTAAACTTTAGTATGTGACATGCCTTGTTTTTTAAAATAAATATTTCAAATTATATCAAGAATGAGTTATTGGTTTGATGGTTAAAAATTAGAGAATTTATCCTTGAAGTCTTAATTTCAATTCCCTTCCCATGCAAATAATTTAATTTTTTGACAAAAATCCTTTGTTTTAATGTGTAGGCCATCCAAGCCTAGTTAACCTAGGTATAAATATTAATTTTTTACTAATAATCAGCATTTAATCCTCCTCCTCATTGCCCTAGCTGTTCCTCTCCTCCTTTCCTTCTCATTGATTTTATTTTTTTCCTTTCCTCCATTGTTTTCGTTGCCTACACCTAGTTTTACAATCTCTATGTTTTTTATTCTTTTCCTTTTTGCCAGAAGATTCGTTAACATATTCTCCACCATATTGCTGTCATTTTTTATCATTAAAATCAGCCCCGAATCTGAAATCTTAAACTCCAAGATCAATCTCGAACATTGCCAAGAAAGTGTCATTGCCTTTTCTTTCGACTAACTTGGGTAAGGTCTCTTCTCTCTTCAATTTCTTAATTAATCTTGTCCATTAAAAACCTAAATTTATAGATTTTGAATTTGGGGGATTTTAAATTAATTCAAAGGTATTTTTCCATAATTTAATGAGATCTCAAACCATTTTAAAATTCAGCCCCAATTTTGGCCACTATGGGTGATGGTGCGTGCGCCTATGTGCAAGAAAGGGGGCTATTTTGTTTCTTGGTCCTTGCCTATATTTTTCCAGCATTAACTTGAGTTCTTGAACCCTCCTAATAATCTTTTAAACCCATTTCTATTAGGAAAAAAATTTCTTGATCGATTGGCCATTCGGATTCCACAAATTGTGAAGCGTAAGTGCAATTAAGGGTAACTAGTTTGTTATTTCGACTTAGTTGTTGGGTAAAGGTTATGAATTTATTAAATGAAGGAATTTAATAATTAATAGCTATTTATTTTCTAGTATACTATTGAATTAGGTGCTGACCTAAACGCCCCAAATCATTCGTAAAGGCAGAGAATGATTGTACATACAGTTGCATCGATACATTGTAAGGAATCTAACTAGTTTGGATTCTTAAAATAGATATAATTTCAACGATTGGTGTGAACTCATAAGTGGGTGTTTGGGGCCTGGTTTAATGGTAAATTGATTGAATTTATACTAATTTTTGGTTTAGGCTTGTTTAAGGAATTATTAAGGAAAATTGGAAGATTCATTAGTGTGCTGCGAGGAAGTGAAAAATAAGGTGTGGGTCCTAAATTCATAAAATTGTTTGAAAATGTTAAATATCATGTTATATATGATAAATTATCTTACTGATTTGATTGTCTTAGTAGCCAAATTATTGATTTTGTGAGTGGTCGAACCAGGTATGTTTCAAGCCTTAACAGATTGACATGTTGGCAAAATTGCTAGTTTGATAGTATGGATATTTGATTGAATTTGTAATTGCATATTTGAGTTATGAGATCTGAGAATGTTTGAATGAATGATATAATGTGTTGAGATATTAAGCTTATGTATGATTTAAACACATTAGATATTTGTTATATTCTGCACTGAAAAGGGTGCTATTTATGCACAATGAAAATCCGTAAAGTGTGCGAAATTGAACAATATTGATTGATACCAACACAATGGTAATTTGAAAGATTGGAACACTATTTCCATTTACTGAAAGTATATGATTATTGAGGATATGCTGAGCATGTCAAATGAAAGTAAAAAGTATTGATATATGATTATGTATGTGATTGTGTGACATATTGCATATGCATTGGGTTGGCATTTTGTGGTTGACGGAGGAGTTTTGTGAAGTACCAGTGGCATATTAAGTTCACATTATTCGTAGTCAGTGCACTGCAGCTAGAGGACCAAGGGGATTGGCAATATTATCTCATATTATATGTTATTAGCGATTGTATCGCAGTATTTGATATTCGACAGATTTTCTGCATTATTGATTATTCGGTGGTTCTACCATATCTAGCTATGCTCATAATGTTTTGGAGTTTGCTAGACGGGTTCTGGGGAACTCATGGTGTGTAGCGGATGGTATGGGTATGAACCTTTTTGCTTTGCATCATGTGCACAACATATTTGAATGTTATTGATTTAAGATACGTATTGTATTTTGTTGTATTGAATGGTATCGAAATTAATGATTGTTACTTGATTGAATAATGATCTATGCTCATACATCATTTGACATCAATTTCATAATGACTATGTAATGACATGAAATTCCTATGATGGTTCTGTTTTCTTTTGTTGATGCTAATATGTTTCACTGTATTTGATGTTTTTGCCAGTTTAAATAATTATTCGACTCACACTGAGCTTTTCATAAGCTCACCCCCAATAGTGTTTAACTTTTTAGGTAAACCTCAAAATTAGGACCAGACTCGGCATTCGGATTATTATTATTTAATTAAGTATTATTAAGTCTTTATTGGTTTTGGCTTGTAATTTTTATTTATTTCTGGTGTGTGGCTTGGTAACTTTTGTGTTGGGGATTTTTGCATGCATGGATTACTCAAGCATAATAACCGGATAATGCATGATATCGGGCTTAAGTAATATTTGATATTGTTCCCTAGTTTCCACTACATTGTAAAGGAATTGTTTTTGAAAAAAAAAATTGATAACTCAACTAATTTTCCAAAATGACATGAAAAATAGTTTTTCTGCTACATTAGTTTAACTTCGAGTTGTTTTTTTAAAGAAGAGCGACAAGCAAACAGTTTTTTGAAAACAACACTGTCAACAATAAAATGAATCCTAAGCATACACGACCTAATGAATGAATGCTTTTAAGCTAACTCAAAGTACAACTACAGTTTTCTCTAAAATGAGTTTATTTAATGTCTTAAAAAGTAACGTAAGTTAGCTTAGCCATTTTGGTGGCTAATGTAGCCTTCTCAATCAAGCCATAATGTCTAGGCCAGGCTCGGGAGGTTACATTTCATGTCTTTCTTCACGCTTTCCTCGCATTTATTCCTTTTATAACAGAGGCGGAATATCATGCAATATCACATGCACTATCATCAATCACTCATCTTTCTTATTGAATAGAACAGTCACTATAAAAGAAATCAACATACAAACCTGCAAACTTATGCGTAATACATGCAAGGGTCTATGTAGAGTTTTGTGAGGCTTTGACATGAAACTTTTGAGAAGTAGCTCATGCTTCGGATTTAAGATGTTCTCCAAATATTGCAATGATCATTGCTTGTAAAAGAGAAGATTACTATTAACAACTTATTCAATTACCTTTCTTATCTTCATTTAAACCAGGATAACGCCATGCAGGGTCCTGTTTCCGTGCATGCAAACAGACTTACTCTTTATCGAAATTCACATAAAGGATCGAAATACTTACCTTGGTGAGAGACGACCTTACTTATGTACTAAATTCTTACCCTTAACGTGGTAAGAGAATCCCCTCATCAGCCTCCTTAGGTGGAGATGAAAAGGATGTCTTTAAATAAATAAGAAAAGATAACTTTCCTTCCTGCAGAAGTTTCTTAACTAGAAATCTTTACTCTCGCCATAGGCTTTGACACTAGTCATTTATTTTAAGGCTACCTTTTTTAATGGGTTGCAATTGTAGGAAACATATTCCAGAACCCAATATGTTTCAATATTAGTGACTTGACTAACCGCTTAAACTTAACTATCCGGTTAGCACTTAACTTAGACTTTAGCCAGACAAGCTACGCGTAACCCAACTGTGCAGCATCCTTAAGACCTGAAAGCCCTATAACATGATAGTCACTTCCTTTCATTCACACCTACATACATAAGGTGTGGGATCGCTATTTCCCTCGAGTCCCACCATAGCCTTTTTACGCCCTACTATCGTGTCAAAGCACTAATTTGGCGAGTATGACCATACTGAAGACTAGAACTAAAGAGAAAATTATACAATAGTTAAAGGGTGTCCATAACATGTGTTAGCTGAGCCTATTTATAGGCTTAAAATGGTAGTCATTCTTAACCCTAGTTCAGCTTATGTTCTCAAGCTTAAAGTTGGATTGTGCAGACCAAAATGCCCCTGGCTCGTATTAATTTCCCGTACAGAAGTGATGTTGTGACACATCAAGTCTTGTGTCGCGACATTGAAGGCAGTATGCTCAACTTCAGGGTGTGTTTAGGGGTATATCCTGACATCCTCAAGTTGTGTCGTGAAATTGAAGGCAGTTTTGGACTTTTCTTATTCTACTCCCTATGTTGCGACATTGCATGCTCTGTGTTGCAACCTAGCGACCAATATTGAGTTAATATGCCTTCTAATGGTCTCTTGTACATTCACAAAGTATGTTAGCTCACCTGTAGGCCTCATTCGACCCTAAAGGTCAATAAAATACTCAAATTACACTTAACCAAACTTATTGAAATGTAATTAAAATACAACTAAAAAGTTTATGTACAAGCTCCTAAAGTGCGAAAACTAGTTTAATATACTACACAGAATTACAACAGATCAAGCTTTCCCACACTTAAGCCATTGCTTGTCCTCAAGTAACACGAACGAAAATAATAAATGAAAAGACAACCCTTGAGCAAGTATGGTACAAGTGCTAGCTTTGTAGCACATGAATAAGCATTTCATGCTCACATATAATCTTGGCATGGGATATAATTGACTTATCACTTTTGATATTAGACACCTAAGTTCAGTATTTTACAAAGAATTCAAGTATTAAAGTTCTTAAATGTAAGAATCCATCAATAAATTATACAATTAATTTGATTATCTTAGCATAATACAAATAATCATAAATGCACTTATTTTAGTATGATTTAAAATTTTGAATAAGTCTACCTAGATCACATAGTACTTTTAGGCTTGTAATGTATTGAGGCTTAGGACTGGTATGGATTTCAAAAGTAGTAAGAATCAAATACTTTCAAGCAAAAAAATAGTTTGACACATCATATTATCCCCCATTCTTCCCCATAGTAACCCTTTCCCGCTCACTGCCTTATGTCTCATTCTCTCACCTTCCTTATTTCTCCACATAGGAAGTCACAGCCTAATATAACAATCATGGTTAGCTCAAGAGTTTTTGTGCACTAATGAACGAGCTTTTCTACATTTTGTGACTTTGTCATATTTTTTTTTATATTTCAATACATCTCACTCACAAATTCTTTTACTTTTCAAGTACTATTTCTACTTATTTTGATTTTCTTCTTGAAATTTTATTTTATTGCACTTATTGGCTAACCTATAATTACTATATCACACTAATCCTTCCTATTTCACTCTATTTTTACAAAATCCACTATAATGTATCTACTTAACCCTCAATATGTATGGCCAGACGTCTATAGTCGTGCAGTTCAGGACCAACAAAAAGGCATAAGTACAAATTTATATTTTGACTCAGGTTTTGTATAAAGGTTCATCAAGAAGTGTTTTTTGGCTCAAAAAATAGGTACTAAAGATAAATAACAGGGTTAGCTTTTTGGCTCAAGGTGTATTCCAAACAAGGCCTTTGGTCGTCCCTAGGTATTTCAATATTCATAACTCTACTCAACCAAAGAACCACAATTTCAACAATTTATCATTCAGACTGGCATGATTGTTTCATTGTATTCCTTATATCATTTAGTACATCTAATTGCTTTAATGCCTATTTATAGTGTAATATATAAAACTTAATAGTCTAATAATAAAAATTTTAAAATTACCTATCCTCATGCCAAATTTATTGTAAATATAATCAATCTATGTACATGCTCCTAACCAATAACTTGCATTTCTACAAGCTCAAGCACACAAATGACAAGAAAAATTAAAGAAAAGCATAAAAATTTAAAACAAATTTTCTGTGTCACCCCCACACTTTAGATAACATATTGTCCTCAATATGTAGCCTCGAAAAAGATAAGGAAAGAAGTTACCTAATTGACTGTGATAGTTCTATAGGCTATTGGTGGCTGCTTCCTCCATTGTTTGTTGAAAACTCTAATTATTGTGTCTCATCCATGTGGGGTTCCTACGTAGAAAATTAGAACATGACATAAAACAACTAATAATATACTATTAATCCTACTCCTAAAAAAACTAAAATCATCCAAAAATTAATACAATCTTTAAAAAAGACTAAAGAAGGTCAATCCTCCTCCTTAAAATCCATTTCATCATCTCCTTCCTCTTTGCTTTCACTCTCTTCTTCCTCTTGCTTAGGATGTTTCGACCCAAACATGTCTAGCATATAACTAGGTACCCTAATATTGTTATGTCATACAAACTCCTAAAAGATTGGGCTTGATTCTTGCATCCAATGTATCATCCAATCTAGCTTTGGATGATTTTTTTCTCCAACTTCTTGTGGAGTGATTGATTTTGGCTTCCTTTGAGATGATGTCAGGGTTGTTGTTGCCTCTTGTTGGGGTTTGTTCCACTCCTTTATTTGCTTTGCCCGAAGCTTAATGTATTGTGTAAACAGAGTGTCACCAATGATGCTTTAGGATGGCTTCATTGATTATGGTGTTGATGCCAATGGAACGCCTACTTTTTTGTGTAAACCAATCACTAAGTGCGGGAAGAAAACTCCCACTTTTTGGCCATTGACACAACTATTCATATTTTGGTAAATCTATTTCTCGATGCATATTTGTCTTTTCTGTAAAATAGCATAAAGAAGAACCACTCGGAAAGTATTAACATTATATACATATAAAGTAGGAACAAATTATGTGCATAAAAATTGAATCCACATTTTAGCTTCAGGAAACATTATAGCATGATGAAAGGAGGTTGGGATATTGGGACCTAGGCGATATTTTCATTCACCCCTTCCAGTAGTTAAAATGTTTATAATGTTATCCATATCTATGTCTGGAAAATACTCTTAGTCAGTTTCATCAATAAAATCTTTTTCTTAGTATGGGGCATTATTAAAGTCACAAATATTTCGAGGGGTTACACGTATATCTTCCCTTTCACAAGAATCATTTCCTACATATGGCCTTCAGTGTTCCTAGACTCTTGGTCTCATAAAGATGCATAAAATCTTAAACAATAGGGACCACTACAATGTCTTTAGGGATCATCCAAACATGTTCCCACTTATGATATCTAACCCAAGGCCATATTTCCTTACAAATAATCATCGAGGGATCAAATCCTCTCTCTTGAATGAAGGTTTTGCATTGAAGTTCAACAAAGTATTTTCTAACATTCGAGTTCAAAAAACTAGAGTGGTTCAAAATCGTCGATGATTTCAGTTCATTAGTTCTTCAGACCTTTCTTGGAGGCATTGTGTTTAATCTTAATAACTCAAGAAATATCAAGAAAATAAGTTCAATGGAACACTAAAAGTTGAGCTAGGAACCCTTAACGTCGTATAAGTTGTTGGATTCCCTGTCACGTCCATGTGTTCATTATTCCTTGAGATGTTCCCGACCTTTCCTGCACTAAGTATGATTGAAAGAAGAAAATTTCCAAACAAATCGAAAAGAAAAAGGAAAAAGTGAGTTTTAGGTTTTAAGGGATTTAAGAGGTTTTGAGAGATTAAAGGAGTTAAGAGATGTTTAAATAAGGGTATAATTTGTATTTAGGTTATAAAATAGGTGTTTCAAGGGTTAAAAAGTAGGTAAAGTGAGGTTTCAGCTTCCAGGTCACGTGATTGGGTTCGATCAATCCTGTATAAAATTGCAGTGACGTCACGACATAAGGGTTCCATGTCGTGGCATCCTTGTCAGTTTACCGTTTTCGCGACATCGGTATTCCTAGTTATACTGGCTTCGATGTCGAGACACACAAATTCCTTATCGCGACATCGAAGTGATTTCCTCAATTTCGTCAAATTTACCTTTGGTCTTGCGACACTGGCTCTGTTTTCACCCAAAATTCTAATTTCTAGAGTGTTATGGTTTCTATAAAAACATAAAATTAATAAAAATTAAAACCTAAACTAAACAATTAGCTAATTATACAATAATTTAAAAAAATTTAAATATTAAATTAAAAAGTTCAAGTTTTACAATAATTTACAAAATGATGATTCTCTGGTTCTATCGATATTAGTCCATCGTCCCTTGACTAGACTGTGCTAGAAATAAATAACTTTTTGCAATGTTCCCTTGACTTCTTCCTACCTTCCTCGCTCAGTCGGTGACCACACTTAAAAGTTTCAATCTCACCATCAATTTTCATGGTTAATTCATTATTTTCTAAATCAATGGTGGACCTTGAGGTGATTAGAAAAGGTCTACCTAGCAGGATTGATATTTCATGATCTTCCTCAAAGTCTAGAACCACAAAATCTATTGGGATGATAAAGTTGCGCACTTTGACTAACACATCTTCTAATACTCATTTCAGATGCACTGAGGATCTGTCGACCAACTGTAGTGTTATTTGGGTATTTTTGAGGTCCCCTAACCCGAGTTTTTCAAAAATGGATAGAGGCATTAAATTCATACTAGTTCCTAGGTCATATAGATCTCTATTAAAATGAATGCTTCGTATCTCTATGTTAATAGTAAAACTTCCTAGATCTTTTAACTTTTGAGGAATCTATCTCGAGATAATAGCACTATAAGAAGCACTTATATTAACTTGTTCACTTACCTTAATCTTCCTACACCTTGACATAATTTCCTTTAAAAACTTGGCATAATTAGGAACTTTCTCAATTAGTTCAATTAAAGGTAGGTTCACGTTTAAAGTTTTGAATAAGTTTAGAAAACTTACAAAATCATCTTCATCCTGCTCTTGCTTTTCTTCTAGTCTTGAAGGGAATGGTATCTTTGCAACGACAGGATCTTTAGTTGTTTCTATCTCTAGCTCATTTGTCAATGCAACTACCTCTTTTGGTTCAGGTTCATTGTCAGCTTCAAGGGGTCTTTCTTGAAGATCATCAATATTCTTTATATTTACCTCCTGAGTTGGGTTTCTTGACCTACTCGGTAATTTATCCGATCGGAGAGCTATTGCTTTCATGTGTTCCTTCCCTTCTTTACGAGGATTATTTTCGGTGTTACTAGGAATATCTGTACCAATTTGCCTTTTTATATCCCTATCATGCTCATCAATTGGCTCATCTGATCTTCCTGTTTAGTCAATATTCGCGTTGAATTGGTGCATTCAGACTACACTTGCTTTACATTTGTTCTTATTGATTGCATCTTCCCCTCAATTCTATCCAGACATTGACCACATATAGTATAGTCATTTGGGTTGGCCCTTTTTTGGGGTTTCTATAAATAAGGAGGTTGATAGTTAGTGTTTTAAACTTGGTTAGAGCTATCACTTCCTCGGTTTCCTCCCCATCTCAGTTTCAGGTTGTCTCTCCATCTGGGATTGTATGTATTCAAATAGGGATTTCCACCACTATTTCTGATGTAATTCACATCCTCGGTGGGATTGTTGATCTAATTGAAGAGAGGTTTGTCTCCTTTATAAATAGATGATGCATTCGTCTCAGCATTTATTTGGTTGATTCTGTCCATCAGTTGTTGATATTTGTCATCCTCTTGGACAGCCTTCACTGTAGATAGTCTTTACCCGTATATGTATCGTGCATTTGGCCACTGGTAGGAATTCATTGCCATACTTTCTATTAATTTGTACGTATCCTTGTACATTCTGTTCATTAAGGCTCCTCCTGCTACTCCATCTAATCTTAACCTTGAATGCACATCCAACCGGTTGTAGAAAATTTACAGTCGTAACCACTCTAGCAATCCGTGGTGTGGGCACTTCTGAATTAGTGTCTTAAAACACTCTCATGCTTTGAGAAAGCTTTCCTCTTCTAATTGTTTTAACAACAAAATTTCCCTTCTTAGTTGAACCGTCTTACTAATGGGGAAGAAATTTTGTAGGAATTTTTGTACTAGTTCATCCCATGTCGTGATTGATCCTAGGGCCTACGAATCTAGCCAAGACAAAGCGATATCAATTAGTGAAAAGAGGAAAAACCAAAGACGAATAGTGTCATCATTGACCACATTGTACTTAAAGATATCACGAAGTTATAGGAATTGTTTTGGATGCGAACTCAGGTCCTATGTCATTGTTCCGTGAAACTGCAAATTATTCTAGACCATCTGGATCGTAGCTGGTTTAATCTAAAAAATCATTGGCCATGATAGTTGGTCTTGTTATACTTCCTTGAACCATAACCAAATTTGGCAGCGCATACTCTCTCAAAGTCCTCTCGTTACACACCATGTTTATATTTGTTGGTAGTGGTGGTGGTGGATCTTCTATATTTTATTGTTAGCCTCATCAAAGAGTGAATTCTTACATGGCGGTAGATCCCCTCTAGCAGGTAACTGATTTTGCATTGTCTCCTGTTTCTTTTGCTGTTAATGTCGACAATGTCTTCAGATTATTCTCTCTAGATCGATGACTGGATCTATAAGTGTTCCCCTACTATGAGACATACACTAAACCCAGAAAATAAGATTAGTAGAAACAAGAATATTAAATTCATAACTATAACCTAAAAATTTCCTAATTATTCTATTAATATGCAAAAATTAAAACTAATATAGTGATGTTGCCTCCCTGGAATGGGGCCAACAACTTGAACGCCTCCAGATGTACTAATGTCAAGAGTAGAAATCCTACACAAAAGATTTGACAAAGGCATATCTGTAAGTATACGAGTAAGGTTGTAATATAGTTACAAAAGAGTAGGTGAGTACTCTGAGGACCGTTCCTAAGGTAGGCGAACACTAGATTAATTCTAACTTAAACATAAATAGATCTAATTAATACTTTAATTGAATTATAGTACGAAAGATTAAAAGAGGGGTTTTTAAGAAACTATACTAATGATAAGTAAGATAAATAAAGAAAGTTAAATAAATGAAAAACAATATATCAAATAAGAAATATATCAAATCTAGACATAGGTGATTAGCTTGTTTTTTTAATCTTAATCAACTATCGTCTCGGGTTTTCTTGTTCAATCAACTAATCAATACCCCAGCAGGATCCTCCAATGCATCCACTGAAATACTGAGTCGGCAAGAAGTACTTATCTTTTGACCTTATAGGCCATACCAATTTATGGTTAATTCATACCTTGATGACTTCCTAGGGTTGTTAGGCCTAGAGTTTAGGTTCTTCCTTTCATGAACAGCTGATCTATTAAGAAATCCCTACAAAACAATTAATTATTCATACCTCCACTCGCTAATCCCCCATAAGAGGATTACTTCCTCATTAATCTCGGAAGCAACATAAACTTGAATGAAAGAATGAAAGTAAAGAATAATTTCAAGAATAGAGTTTAGACGAAGCCTGATTGTATTGAGTTTAAGCGCAAAATCTTCACAGAATTTGAGAATAATTTCTGAAAATGATTTCTCCCCAAAGTAAATAATAAGAATGGAAATAAAATCTAAAACCTAAGAGAAAGGGAAAAACTAAATATTAGAACTAATGAGAAAATTATACAATAGTAAAAGGGTGTCCATAACATGTGTTAGCTGAGCCTATTTATAGGCTTAGAATGGTTGTCGTTCTTAACCCTTGGTCAACTGACGTTCCCAAGCTTCAAGATAGATTGTTCAAACCAAAACGCCCTTAGCTCGTATTAATTTCCCGTATAAAGGCGATGTCACAACACATCAGGTCCTGTGTCGCGACATCGAAGATAGTATGCTCAGCTTCAGGGTGTCTTTAAGGGTATGTCGCGACATCCTCAGACTGTGTCGCGGCATTGATGGTAGTTTTGCACTTCTCTTATTCTACTCCCTATGTGGCGACATTGCATGTTTCAAGTTGCAACCTAGAGACTAGTATTTAATTAATATGTCTTATAATGGTCTCTTGCATAGTCACAAAGTATATTAGCTCACCCGTAGGCCTCATTTAGCCCCTAAGGTCAATAAAAGACTTAAATTACACTTTTTATTACACTTAAGTAAACTTACTAAAATGTAATTGAAATGCAACTAAAATGCTTATGTACAAGCTCTTAAAGTGCAAAAACTAGTTTAAGCTGTTACACCAAATTACGACAGATAACCCACACGGGCATAGAGAGTTATATGTCCTGGCGACACAACCATGTGATAGATCGTGTGACCAACAAGGCCTGACAGATGGGTGTGGGAGAAGTGAACGATCATCACACACGGCCGTGTGTGACACATGGCTTGGGCACAAGGACGTGTCATAGGCTGTGTGGTTACTGGGCTTATTTTCTCTATTTTTGAATCACACAGTGTCTGGGTGATTCCACACGGCCTGACCACACAGTCATCTAGCTCACATGGCCTGGTCACACGACCTAGCAATGTAGGTCTTTAAATTTAGTTTTTTTTTTCGTTTGTCTTTTTGTTCCCTTGCTCCTCCCTACCCCAAACCCTATTTTTATTTTCTTAATTTAAATTTTTCTATTTTTTTTATTTTCTAGATTTATATATTTTATTTGATTTGATTTGATTTTAATATGCATTCTTTTGTTATACTTTTCAATTATTTTTTCTAGACTGTAATCTGTTTATCTTATTTATTTTTGTTTATTCTCTTATTAGTTTGCTTGGAAACATGTACTTCATTTAGTATCACCTACGAATTTGATTTTTACTATTCTGGAAAATTCGTACACATTCAGGGTAGTTTCAGTTCTCTCCCTCTCTTTTGATATTGTGTTGATTCTGTTTATATATGTTTGTACATTAAGGACAATGCACATCTTAAGTGTGGGGAGGTTTTTTATATTTTTTATGCAATAAAATCCCTGAATTATTGTTTTTTTAAGTGATTTTCTCACACCTATCATTGAATTTATTTTTTTTAAATTTAGATTTTTTGTTGATTTTGTTTGGGATTTATTTGTGGGTGTTTGTGCATTGGTTATTTTATAGTTTAAGACACAAAAGTGTCAAGCATGATAAGTTATTTTTTAGAAATAAATATTTTAGGTTGTCTCCCTAACCTGAAAAATTGTTTTGAAATTTTAAATTTGCAAGTTTGACATCAAAACCATAAATTTTGGTGAGCTTTTGAGCCTATAGATCATTTATTTTTCATGCTCAGTTTATTTTTGGTTATGAGTATGCCAACTTGATTTGTTATTCTAGAACTTGCTTAGGTTATACATGTCGATATCACATTATTGAGTTGATATATTGATATGATAGAGGCACTTAAGGTTTAAGTCGTTAACCTTTAAACAACTTACAAGTATTATTCCCTAGTAAACCCCGTTGATCCGAACACATTTTTTTCTATAACTGGTTAATGTTAACTCGTAACCTATATCTATGTTGTAAATTATCCTTTTTATTTACTCCCTATTTTTTGATATTTGATTTGGTTAGTTTTCTAACTATGTTTCATCATATGTGTTGTTGAATTCTACTTTATTCTAAAAAAAGTAGGAAAAGAATAAAAATGAAGAAAAAAAATTGAGCCTAAATTTCTTTTTTCATATTATGTTGAAAAGCTTGGTTTCATTTTTCAATTCGTGTTGATGTAAATTCTTTCAATTCAACAACTAATTTTTTTTTCTAGTTTGGTAACTTATCTACTCAATTCACAATTTTAGCCCAACTTTTCTGACATTTTCCATACCCTTAACCTAAGCCCCATTACAACCTTGTAAAGACCTCTTGATTGGTGTGTCATCTAATTTATAGTGTTGGAGATTTTGTTTTCAAGCAAACCTATAGTTATAAAATTTCTCATTTGACTGTTGAGTGCATATTACTTGAACCTTAAACACTATGAGTGCTCTAAGTGAATCCTTAGTGAGGATGTTAATTCTTGTTGAGTTTGAATTTCAGGTAATTATTGAGATAGGGTAGATTCCTAATGTTTTTAAAACTTAAAATTCTCGGTTTTGATTGCTTGTACTATTTAGTGTCATTTTAGTGTAAATTCCTAATGCCTAATTATCTGTGAATTATCTTAAGACATTATTAGTAAAAACAATAAATTGAGGGAAGTTAACTTGAGTGTGGGTTGAGGATTTTGCTTGAGGATAAGCTAACAATTAAGTGTGTGGATATTTGATAGGTGCTAAAAGTAACATGTTTTAATATCATTCTTAATGCATTTCTGGGTGATTATTCAATGTAAACTGTGAATTTTATGCTCCTAATCCTTTAAATTTATGTTTTTATACTTAGGAGATAATTTGGGAGAAAAAGGAGTGAAAAACAAAAAATTAGAGCGAGTTACAAGAGCCACAGGGCTGAACCATTCCACACAACCTAGACACACGGTCGTGTGAACCAGACGGCCATGTGGCAAGCTGTGTCGAGTTCGAGAATTCCACTCCGAACAACAGAAAACAAGATTGTTTTGGTTTTTCGAGCATTCTAAAACCCATATATGACAAAAATAAGAAGATAAGAGTGAGCCGTCATGGAATAGTCAAGAAAATAACTCGAAAAACACTATTGAAGTCGATCCTGAAGCAGATTTCTGTCAAGATTGAAGACTCTCAGTTTATTTCCTAGGAGATTATCATGATTTTATTTATTTCTTTCGGGTATACTTTCTCTTAGATGTTTTTATTGCAGGCATGAAGTAATTTTCTAAATACCTAGGGGAAATGAACCCTATGATTATTTTTTTTATTTTTAATTTATGCAATAAATACTTAGATCTTATTCTCAATCACATGTGCTTAATTCTTGGTTAATATTTCTGGATTATTGATCCATATTTGATGTGCTTAAATCAGTGGAGGAATAGACCCTGTTGAATAGTAGATCTTGTGTAATTGAGTGGAGTTGCATGCAATCCTAGAAATAGGACGGCATAAATCTACCGGACTAAAGTCAAATCTAATAGGGGAATCCATAGATCGAGTTAATACGATAATATAGGTTTTAATTAGAAATAAATTTCAATTAATCAACCTAGAGTCAGTTGTTTTTAGTCTTGAAGAGAGATATTAGCATAATGGAGGGATTTCTATGGATTAAGATACAAAGTGAAAAAATTGCGTAATTTAGATTGATAATGACAGATGAAATCTAGGTGAATTCTTTCCTGGGTTTTGTGTCACTTCTTGGTTATTATTCGATTATTTTCCTGATTTGTTCTTTTTTGTGTTCATAGTTAATTAATTTAGTTAATTTTAGTTTTAATCTATCACTCAAATTTATCAATTAAATAATAGAAAGAGAGTAATTAATAGTACTTTTAGTCTTCATGGGAACGATATCTTTGCTCACCGTAGTTATACTATTAATTAATAGGTGCACTTGCCTTAGTAAGATTTTTAGTTGGTTTCATGGACATCAATGTATTACTTTTCAACTCTAGATTAAAAATTTTTCCAGGCAAGCTACGGTCAAGTTGGACAGGACCATTTACAATAGTTCGAGTCTTTCCCCATGGCACGGTGGAACTCACGACTAAAAATGGTAGAAACTTTCCAGTGAATGGACAAAGATTGAAACGATATTGTGCTGAAACGATATTGTGGAGGCGCCTTTGAATCTGAAGTCGAGAAGCAAGCCTTAGAATGTAGCATTATATCAGAGAGGGAAGGCGAGACATGGGAATTTAAAGAGAATTAGAACCAAACGCTGGAGAAGTCCGATAACATCACATAGATCAACCCATCAAAAGTAGATTAACTTAAAAATATTGCATGTTATTATTCATTAGTTAGATGTTAGAATTTTTTATTAATTTCACATATTACAATTAGGAGCATACAGGTTTCTGAATGGAACAAAAGAGATCAAAACCAATTGAGAACAAGAACGGACGATTGGAAGACATCGGTGCATCACGAAAGTGGTGGAAACAAGTTCGTATCACAACAAACCAAAGCTATGGCACAACACGACCAGTTTAAAATCAATTCCACAGAAATCAATTGTCGTGGTGTGACATTGTACTTTATGGTGCAACATGACATCATCACAACTGATATAGGAAATTTTAGTTGTGCCGCGCCATGAACATGTTATGGAATGACACGCCAATGTTTTTTTAGTAGTGTTTGACCCACTTTTCAGTTAAAATCCCATTAGAAGCTCTATTTATACCAACTGTTTCTAACCTTAAATACACACCTTTTAGACGCCTAAAAGAGTCAGAACTTCCCTCATTCGTCACCCATTCATCTTGATTAATAGCTTCATCCTTTCATACCTTTGATCCTCAAACATTACAAGTGATCTCTCATTCCTTGTCCTTTTCCTCGAGTCGTCGTCTACTTGTTTTCATTTATTCTAAACACATACTCTACACCAGTGAAAAATTGATCTTAGTCAGCAACAACTCAAGGTTTCATACTCTAACTCTATTTTTTATTTAAATTTAACCATTTGGATCGTTGCTTTTTTTTCAATGGCATTAAGAAAAAAACAACATACTACTGAGGCACCGATCAAATTCGATTCAATTCGATTTAACTTATTTGGAAGTGGAGAGATGCTATCTCCAGATGAGTGGTTGATCATCTATTCAAGAATGTGAATTCAACCTCACCATGTCTTTTGATCGGCTGTGCGCATGTGCCTTAAAACAACGAATTTATGAAACTATTTTTAAAGCCTGGTTTTACTACAAGCGTACAGGTCAGTTGTAATATTTATAGTGTTACAATGAAACACTTAAGTATTCCAAGGATCAAACCCAAAGGAAGAGGCGATTGAAAAATAAATAACATACACAATAGAGTCTAAGTGGCTAGCAATATGATTTTATAGTATGAAAGTCCAGAAAAGATGGTTTTGCAAGAAAATTAGATATTCTATCCTAAGGACTAAATTGCAAAAAATGTTAACTAGAGGGACTATCTATCAAATAACTAATGGGGGTTGGTTGACTTCACTGTGTTACAACAAATCTTGGACTAGGGACATAAATCGTGTAAATTACAAAGTGGCTCCATTTTATCTTCCGATATCAATTTTACTGACTTAGATGAATTAGGTATGGTTTATCTTCCGATCTCACCAGTTAATCCGGGACTAATGAATGGGTGCAAGACAAAATTACCTTCCGGTCTCACATTATCTTGATGTTCCCTTAGGGCCATCACTACCTAAGTTATCAGTTCTATTCAAATTAGTTCAATTTGTTACGATATAGTCCTTTGTCCAAAGATTTTACTTAATCTAAATCATCATCAACCAACCTCCATAAAGGTTTAGCTACACATGCTCAAGGTAAGGAAAATAAACATAGCAAGAAAACAAGGAAGCCATGAAAGTAAAGCTTGTGAAAAATATAAAATTTGAGATTTTTATGCGAGAAAACTTAAATAGCATGAATCCAAAATAATTTAATAGAGAAATCTAAAGAAATAAACATAAAAGGAATAAGCTTTGATAGATTTAAAGTAAAATAAACTTAAATACATTAAACTAAAGTTTAGATAGTCTTGGAAGCAAAGTATAGGGAGTAGAAATGTAAATAAACCTTAGTTACAGTGTTAACCAACTTAACTAACATAAAAAACAAAAAGAACAAGAAGAACAAAAACTAAATGCAGAAAAATAAATTCTAACCTAAGGTAGAAAAAGAGAAAAATAAAATCCCTAGAAAAAGTTCAGAGAAAAACTAAAGAAAACCTAGAGAGAACTAAACCTAAAACTAAGTTAACATGTGTGTCTCTCCTCCTTAGAAATTTTTGGCTGCTTTGAAGTGTAATCTGATGAATTTTCGATGCGAAAAATGTCCCTACATGGGTCTTCTGTGATTGGTGGGCCGGGTAGACAAAGGTTGCTATTTTTGTGCAAGTTTGTCTCTCTAACGAAGGTGATATTACGATACCCAAAAGAAGATATTGCAATACCTCAAGCAGTGTTAGAACTTGGGGTCCCCCTTGGAAGTTGGGTATCGCGATACCCAAGGGGATATTGCGATACCCAAGTAGTCTTTGGTCTTCTATCATGTCTAGGGTGTCGCAATACCAAGGGTTGAATATCACAATACCCTTGCTGTAGGTGTCATTCTCACTTGTTTTTAAACTTTGACATTTCCTTACAGCACTCAAACACATGTTAGGCCTCTAAATGGCACTAACGGCCAATTTGGGCAAAAAATTAGACAAAATTGAGACATTTTCACTTATTATTCAAAAATATGAAAATAATGAAAAATTATGATAAAAACTCTATTTTGCTCGAGAAAAAGCTCCTTAAATGTGTCAAAAAAGCTTAATTTGACCACGTGGATTTGTGGCAGATCAACTCTCGTAAACTCAAAGATTTACTTATCCTCAAGCAAACACACATAACATGCAAAAAGACGACTTGTAGACTACATTAGGTAATTAAGTTATATAGCCGTACAACATCAAATTTGTACAGGAATTACTTGACATGCAATTTAAGGATGATATCTAGGTAATTGACTTACTCTTAATGTAAACATTATTAGTTCAAAGTTAAAGTGTCAATATAGGTAGAGACAATGTAAATGAATCTATCTACTAATGTTTTCCGTCAAAATAAATTATACAGATCACTCATAGATATTTAAAAAGAATTGTTAATGTCCTTTCTAACAAATGCAAGCTATATAGAAATTAATGTGCGAGTAACTTATTCGGGTCCCAAAGGTCTTTTAAGCTTGTAACGTTTTAAGCCTGAGGTTGGTACAGATCAAAGGAAGTTCAACTCTAAACATTTCAAACACTATGAATAGTGTAGCACACAACATTTTTTCCAATTCCCCCCCCAAATGTGATCATTACATATTTGTCTTTCTCTCACCTTCCTTATTTCTCCAATAATGTGGAAGAGAATGGTTGATATTAGCTCGGTTTGTGCGCTATGATTTCGAGACTATTTTATGTTCCTTTATTTTTCTTTTTTGTGAGCATTTCTATAATTTGTTTGCTCTTTTCTCTTATAATTCTTTTGATACTCACTTTTCTTTCTTTCACATTTTTATTTTCTTTTTAAGCAAAATTTCTAGCAAGAATTAATTACGAGCTAACTCGGCCCCTCTTCACTAAACACTTAAGTACATTTTTGTGAGAAACCTCCGTAATATTCCTACCTAACCATCAATGTCCATGGCCTGACGTCCATTCCATAGTGCGTTACAAAGTTCAAGGACTATGGAGGGTTGATTTTTGAACTCAATTTTGGCTCAAGGTTTCAAACATAGAGGTTCATTAAGAATTGCAATGTAAAGCTCAAATTCGGGAACTAGGGATAATGTAATGTTTAAGGTTGGTTCTTTAGGCTCAAGGCTAGACAAACAATGCCTAAGGTTGTTCCTGAATTAGTCACCTAAAAACAACTTATTAAGCATGCATCTATTCAAATGAATAATTAGCAATTCGAATAATTTATCTACAAGGATCCATGTCTTTTATTCATCCTACGGTACAATTTATACATTTTCATTTCAGTTATTGCCTCTAATCTATTATACCTATTAACTAAGTGAACTAATTAATCTACAATTAAGAGCAATAAATTATCTAGTATCATTAAAAATTTACAAGTTTGGAAATATTATATACGCATTTGATATGTACAACTACTTACTCATTACTTAATTTTAGTCCAAACACCATGTAATAACAAAAATTAAAAAAACAAAGAAGAAAAATATTTTTGGATTTTTGAAAAATTAAAAAAAAATCGAAAATGTTTTTGGGATTTTTGAATTTTTTTTAAAAAATGCATAAAAACTAAAATAAACACAAAAATAAAAAAATTAAATACACATAAAAACTTATGTGCACCCCTACACTCAAGCTACACATTGCCCCCACTGTGTACAAAATAAAAGTTAGTAGGTTATCGGACTTCCCTAGAATAGAGTATCATACTAGCTCGGGAACCAACCTCCGCGTTGAAGCTTTAAATGGTGTGGAGTCTTTCAGGGTAATTTGCTGTACATAAATAAAAACAAAGAAAAAAAACAAAACAACAATAACAAACACACAATAATATTATCCAAAAATAAAAACCAAAAGTGTTTAATAGTTTACATGCCGCGCTAAAATAAATAAAATGGAAAGACATGTAACTAAGAATTGGACGTGTCATCCCCTGAATCAGTCTTGTTAGCTCTTGGTACTTTTCTTCATTGTGGGGTAGTCTTCTTCATTTTTATTTGTCGAAGAGGTGTGCTCTGCTCTCCTAAATCCATACCTCTAGACATAGGACCTGTAGATGTAGCAACGTCTTCTATAGTCTCATTTCGAGTCATCGCTTCATGACCCTTTGATACCTCATCGTCTGCTTCCATAACTTCCTCATTTCCTTTTGCAGACTCTGCTTCCCCTTTGTTATCATCTCCCTTCAATGAGTCACTCAATCAAGTGAGCCATTGTATGGCTCCTTCCCCCTGACTTGCTAGGAATGCACTCATAAATGGCTTCATTTCCTTAAGCATCCGATTGTTATAGCATACAAAATGTCTGAGTATATGTTGCCACCTGTAGGCTCACCCTTGGTTTTCTTTACGGCACTTAGTTTCTCCGTAAGTTAAGGCGCTTCCCTTCTCTCATGACCTCTTTGACTCCACTCCTGAATTTACTTCCTATGATGATCTTGAAATTGTTGGAGCAAGGAATCTTCGATGATGCTTCATGTTGGACGCTAAGTTTGGTCGGTGATGCTATTTTGACACCAGCCCTGCGACAGAGGTCAATGACTAAATGTGGGAAATAAATACTAACCTTACTACTACCAAAGTACCTATACAAATTATTTTTTGTTCCAAAATGAAATATAATAGGACTACTCCAAGCACATTTACATTGTTAGTATCCAATGTGGGGCAAAGACGCATGCATATGAATTACATCCATATTTTCACAATGGGGAACATGATTGATTGCTTAAATGAGAGAGGTTGCCCCGAGTAAGCCTCATGCTTCCATTCACCTTTACCTTTTGTAAGGTAATTTAGAATGGCGTTTGTGTCTAAATTAGTAAAATGTCAAATCGAAGGGCGATAGATCTTCCTCCTCGTAAGACGACATGCCACAGTATTCGTAAATGGTGGTGGGGGAAACATCGATACATTTATGTTTGACGTATACCCTATCATGTGTAGCAAATTTTAAATTAGAGTAGAACTCCAGCACTATAGGTATAATGGTAGGTTGCTTGGGAAGTAAGCAAAAGTCATCCCACCGGTGAAAATGAACATCATCCTAGATTTCATCATTAAAATATTAGGCTCAATCGAAACCACATTAAAGAATGAATGTACATCCTTGAATAGAACTCTATGGTCTCCTTTTGGGAAAATTTGACGCCATCGAATTCTAGCATCGAAAATGAAGCAGTTTGGGAATGGTATCATTTTTGCATTCTTGGGGGCATTCTTCTAGTTTTCTCAATTAAAAGCAATAAAAATCAATTTATTACCCAATCATAAGAAATCAATCTATAAACTAAATACTTATAATGAAAATAAGCAAAACAATAATAATAAGGAAAAGAAAACTTAAATTGCCTTGATTGTCGTAGTTGACTGGATTTAATTGAGAAGTGTCATGTTCCCCAAGCCAAAACGGTGCAATACTTGCAAAGAAAAAAAACTAACAAAAACTAAAGTAAAAGAAAAGAAATCAAAAAATGAATCAAAAAAGATTTGAAAAGAGGATTGAGAGAAAATAGAGAAGGGAAGGAGTTGTTAGGGATTTAAGATGAAGGATTTGGGGGGAAAATGAGAAGAATGAGGGGTTTTGGTGTGTTTGGAGGCTTAAAAAGCCTCCAAAACACGCGGGTCAAGAAATCTGAAATCGATATCGTGTGACCTGAATCGAATATCACGATACCCAGGGTTTGATATCGTGATATCCCTTATTTTTGAACCCCTCACATTTGATTATTTTTGAGCTATCGTGATACCGAGGGTTTGGTATCACCACGGTATCGCGATAACACTAAGTAAAAGAAAATATTCTTTTTCAAAATCCTTGGGGTATTGCGATACTAGGGACCTAATATCATGATACCCTAAAAATTTTTTGTCCCTTTCGAAACTACCAAGAAAATCGCGATATCCCTTATGGGTATCGTGATTTCACTGAACTAATCCCCAAAAACATGAGAAAATCATCAATTTTCATCTCCAACCTCAAAAATCTGACCTACGAAGTCTAAAATTAATCTAACATAATTTAAAATCGTATTCTAAACACAGAAATAAATAGAGTCCATACTCAAAACATCTGATTATTTAAAATTTTTTGTTTATTCACCACAAATAGTGAGTTAAAAATTCAACTTCGAGCGGTCAGACACGCCACCAAAATGGTTTTTCATTGGTGTCCTTGACACATGAACATGTCATTTGTTTAGCGCATGACCAAAACCTATTAGGAATCGCATTTTCCTTCTTATCATCGTTCTTTTCCAGATTCTTTTGTGTGGCCCGTAAATGCCTAAAAATTACACCATTCCATAAAAGTTACAACTTTGTTAGCATGATAAGTCTTTGTCTCAATTACTTGATACTTTGACTCTTGTGATGGCTGCACTTCCTTAGACCTAGGATCGGGTTAGACACATTTGAAAACTTTGATTTCCCCCCTCAATGTCCATAGTCAATTCACCCCGTCCTATGTCTATGGTGGCCCTAAAGGTGGCTAAGAAAGGTCCCCCTAAGAGAATTGGAATTTCTAGTTCCTCCTCGAAGTCAAGCACGATAAAGCGACAGGAAAAATGAATTGCCTAACCCTCACTAACACATCTTCAAGGAATCCTTTTGGACGTACTAATGATTGATCTGCTAATTGTAAGGTTACTTTCACTTTCTTAAGCGCTCCCAAACCTAACCTCTTATAAAAAAAAACAATGGCATGAGGTTAGTATTGGCACCTAGGTTACACAGGGCCCTCTTGAAACTCACTCCACCAATTTCAATAGGAATGGTAAAGCTACCGAGATCCTTTAGGTTGGGCAGAACTCTTCTAGACACCAACACATTATATTCTTTGTTAAGTTTAATCTACTCTTTTCTCCCTATTTTCCTCCGACAGGACATAACTTCCTTAACGAACTTGGCATATTTAGGCATTTTCTCAAGGAGTTCTAGCAAGGGAAGGTTCACATTCAAGGTTTTAAACATTGTCATCCCTCTTCTTCTTCTCCTCCAAACGACTCGAAAAGGGTGTGGGCCTTGGGCTAGGTGGTGGTGGTGAAACGGTTCTATCCTTAATTTTAACTTGTGTGGGCGCACTCTCAGGTTTTTCCTTCTCTTACACTAGGTCTCCAACTCTAGGAGTGCGGATGCTCTCGTCCTTCTCATTCACTTCCTTCTCCCTATAATTTGGTCAGATAGGTTCCTTAACCACAACTATGATTTAAGGTTGATCACCTTGGCATGCTCCTTTCATTCTCTCTTTGGATTAGGTTTGATATTACTAGGAATGCGTCAGGCTAATTTTTTTGCAACAGTTATAAAACTTGGTCTAATTGACTACGGATTTGGTACATATCGACTTGCACTACATGCAAACCATCCTCTACTTTACACACCCTAATTATCAATGCTGGGTCACTACTATAGGTTGGCTTCCTCTTTGGGTCTTGGGGTGCTCTAAAAGGTAATGGATATTGGAATGGTGCATTGGGCTTTAGAGGGTTAGCATTTTGGTTTCATTGATTTGAAGGTCCTACTTGGTTCCCTAGGTTGGCTTCCTCTTTGGGTCTTGGGGTGCTCTAAAAGGTAATGGATATTGGAATGGTGCATTGGGCTTTAGAGGGTTAGCATTTTGGTTTCATTGATTTGAAGGTCCTACTTGGTTCCCTACCCACTTATGGTTAGGATAATCATGCCACCCGGGGTTATAGGTTTTGGAGTAAGGGTTATATCATCTATTCCCTGTGTAATTCACCTTTATTGTTGCTCTCTCCATTGTTCCGTACATTAAAATGAGTTAGATTGGACTGGTGTTGAACTTGTGCCTTAGTCGTACTCATCTCCAATTGGTTTAACCTGTGGAGGACTTGTTGATACATATCCTTGCCACTAACAGTGTTTGATGCTGCTTGTTTGGCTCGATATGTGAACCACTCAGCGGGCCACATATAAGAGTTCATCGCCATAACTTCAATGAGTTGACAGGTCTGAACATAGGTTTTTGACATGAAGGCTCTGACGGATGCTCCATCAAAGTTGGAGCGTAAGTTCTCATCATGTCTATTATAGAAGACTTGAAATTGCAGCCAATCTTGTAAACCACAGTACAGGCAGTTATGCAACATCAATTCGAAGCGCTCCCAAACCTTATATAATGACTCTCCTTCCAATTGTCAAAAATTTGTAAAGTTAATCCGAAGTTTCATGGTCGTGCTTGGTGGGAAATATTTTGCAAAAAATTTACTTGCTAGCTCGTCCCAAATGTTGATTGAATCTACCGGTTGTAAATCTAACCAGATAAAAGCATCATCAGTAAGAGAAAAAGGGAATAACCAAATATGAATAGCATCATTGGATACCCTATTATACTTGAAAGTTTCAGAAATGGTTAGAAATAGCTTAAGGAATTGGTTTGGATCCTCATTCATTGACCCTCAAAATTGAAGGTTCGATTGTACCATTTGGATCATTTCTAGTTTAATTTCTCAACGATTAATGCTACCTCGAACAACATCTAAGTTAGGCCTCGTATAGTCTCTCAAAGTACTTTGCTCTATGGGTAGTTGTGGTGGTTGTTAAATTTCTTCTCACAGATTTTTAAAAGGTTGCTCTCTTGGTGGAAACAATATGTCTCTCGGCTGTTGTGCCCTTTTAGCATGTGTGATGATACGTTTCGATTCTGGCACAACTGGTAAGACACCATTACCGGTTCTTGTCATACAATTTTCCTACAAGCACGAGAGATTGAAGAAACTCAATTAATTAAATATGAGAACAAAATAAAAACAATATAAAATAAGACTGTGTCTATAAATCCTATTTTGGCTACTTATTTCTACTTTAAAGTGTACATTAAAAATTACTGAATCTTACACTGTTTTCCTTGGCAACGATGCCAACAACTTGATCGATTGCACGCGTACGCATTAAAATAATGAATTTATGAAACTATTTTTAAAGCCTAATTTTACTACAATCATACATGTCAGTTGTAATATTTATAATGGTACAATAAAACACCGAAGTATTCCAAGCATCAAACCCAAAGGAAGAGGTGATTGTGCAATAACTAGCATACACAATAGAGTCTAAGTGGCTATTAATATGATTTTATAGTATGACAGTCCATAAAAGATGGTTTTACAAGAAAATTAAATATTCTATCCTAAGAACTAAATTGGAAGAATTGTAAATTAGAGGAACTATCTAGAAAATAACTAATGGCAGTTGGTTGACTTCAATGTGGTTCACCAAATTTTGGACTAGGTATATAAATCGCGTAAATTGCAAAGTGGCTCCATTTTATCTTCCAATCGCAATTTTACTAACTTAGACAAATTAAGTCTGGCTTTTCTTTCGATCTCGCTGGTTAATCCAGGACTAATGAATGGGCGTGCGATAAGATTACCTTCTGGTCTCACTTTATTTTGATATTCGCTTAGGTGCGTCACTACCTATGTTCTTAGTTCTATTTAAATTAGTCCAATTTGTTACGATTTAGTCCTTTTTCCAAAGATTTTAGTTAATCCACATATCCATCAACCAACCTCCATAAAGGTTTAGCTACACATGCTCAAGTTAAGGAAAATAAACATAGCAATGGAAAACAAGGAAGCCATGAAAGTAAAGCTTGTGAAAAATATAAAATTTGAGATTTTTATGCAAGAAAACTTAGATAGCATGAAACCAAAATAATTTAATAGAGAAATCTAAAGTAATAAACATAAAAGGAATAAGCTTTGATAGATTTAAATTAAAATAAACTTAAATACATTAAACTAGAGTTTAGATAGTCTTGGAAGCAAAGTACAGGGACTAGAAATGTAAATAAACCTTAGTTATAGTGTTAACCAACTTAACGAGCATAAAGAACAAGAAGAACAAAAACTAAATGCAGAAAAATAAACTCTAATCTAAGGTATAAGAAGAGAAAAATAGAAACCCTAGAAAAATTAAAGACAACCTAGAGAAACTAAACCTAAACTAAGCTAATGTGTGTTTCTCTTATCCTTAGTAATTTTTTACTGTTTTGAAGTGTATTCTGATGAATTTTCAATGCCAAAGAGACCCCTACAAGGGCCTTGTGTAATTGGTGGGCTGGGTAGACAAAGATTTCATTTTTTGTCCAAGTTTGTCCCCTTAACGAAGGTAATATCGCAATACCTAAGGGGATATCACGATATCACTGAAGGTAGTCCTTAGTCTTCTATATTGTTTGGGGTGTTGTGATTCTAAGGGTTGGATATCACGATACCCTTGCCATAGGTGTTGTTCTCGCTTGTTTTTTACCTTCGACATATCCCTATAGCACTCAAACACACGTTAGACCTCCAAATGGCATTAGTGGCCAATTTAGGTAAAAAAAATTTGACAAAATTGAGACATTTTCACTTATTATCTGAAAATATGAAAATAACAAAAATAATGAAAAAATATGCTAAAATCTCTATTTTGCTCTAGAAAAAGCCCCTTAAGTGTGTCATAAAAGCCTAATTTGCCACATCGATTTCTGGTTCATCATCTACCTGTGATAAGATGCAGGATTTGGTGCAATTGTAACAGCCTATTTTTAGTGAAATCGGAACAGTGATTTCGGAACCACAAATCCAACGATTATATATTTATTTTATTATTATTATAATGTCTACATCATGTTAATAGATTCGTATAAAAAATTTGTTAAGAAATTTTGACATTTGCATGTATAATTAAGTAAAAAAGAAAAAATTGTAAAATGCGCAAAAGTAAAGTTCGAGTAGCTAAAGGTATTAATTAGTTATAAAACTTTAAAGTGAAAGGACTTAGATGGTAATTGGACCCTTAATGAGGTTAGTGGATGTATATGGCTATGTATTAAGGAAATTTTGGTGTTAAATAAATGTTAAATTTGTAAACTGATAAATTAACTTAAAACAAAAATAATGTAATTAAGGTATCATCTTTCTAAGCTATTCTTCACCAAAAATAAAGGAGGAAAACTCCAACTTTAACACCTTGAGGATTCAGCTATCAATGTTCTTGCATATGGTCATTTTTTAAGGTAGTTTTTAATATTTTTTATGTTTTCGGGATTGTTGTAGCTTAATCTAGCTAGCCTAGGGACTAATTTGCAAAATTTTTAAAGGTTTAGGGTTTTTCCATGAGTATGTTTGTACTATTCTTAAATTTTAATGAAATATTATGAGTCCTTTTTGTTAAATAAATAACTTCTGTAAAGTGATTTTTGATGAAATTATCAAGTAGGGACTTATTAGTAAAAGTAGTAAAATTTCATGGTAAAATTATGAATTGATGATTTTTGTTTGTTGATATGAGTCCCTAAGTAAATTGGCTAGCATGGTATGTGGATGAAATTGCATAAATTTTCCTTTACGAGCTTAAGGACTAAATTTTAAAGAAGTTAAAAAAATATAAATTTACAATAGTATGAATCTTGGACTGAATTGAATAGTATGAATAATAATTGGATTGAATTTATTCATTTAGATTAAGATAAAAACTCGTACGGATCAAGATCGAGGAAAAGCTAAAGCCTCGGATTAGTGATCTCGTTCTTGCGTCTTTGTATTCGAGGTAAGTTCGTATGTTAAATAACGTTGACATGTTATTTTGATATTTATGTAATGTGCTATATATATCAAGTTATGAAATGATGGAAATCTAACGATGTTTCGACGACTATCGAGCCCTGTTTGATCCTTAGAAATATATAAGATACAAATGACATATCATTTGGGTTACCATGTTTTGGGTGTTGGTCCTGAATGTCCTACCGATGGTTGAGTTCCGACATTTGTTATGGATCCTCGTCAGCTTGTGTGAACGGCATTGTGTAGCTACATTCTGACCGTGAGCTTGTGTGAGTAGACCCATTTATGGCTCGAGTGAGCAATGATGTAAAGGAAAAGGAGTGGAATGGTTTCGACCATATGTTTAACACACTTTGTGTGAGCTTCCCGTGTATTCGATATTATTCTAAGTGGTTCAACAGGCATGAAAAAGGAAAGAACGATAAGTGTTCCATTGACCATGATATGAACTTATGGAAAGGTATGAATTGGTAATGACCAAAATCTGTATAACTATGATATGGAAAGTATCAATTCAAATGTACTATGTCATGAAATCTATCTTACCAAGTGATTATGTTATTAAGTTATGTATTAAAGCACTAACTTGTGTTGATGATGATGCTTAGGCTTCTGCCAAGCTTATGTTGGATTGATTCATGTTTAATTTATAAGGTTATGCATTCAAATGGTAAGCTATGTTCATAATTTATGAACTTACTAAGCATTATATGCTTACGTAATTTTCTTTCCTATGTTTTATAGATTATCGGAAGCTCGATCGATTTGGAAGCTCGTCGAATACCTATCACACTATCCAGCGGATACTTTAGTAGATTTTTATGTTTTGGTCAAGGTTATAATAGCAAGTATAGGTGGACTTGTATTAAATAATCTAGTTGTTTTGGCATGTATAAGTGTTATTATGGTTGATGTATTTATGGTATTTTGATGCCTTGATGGTTGATGTTAATATGACTAGGTTGATGCATGTTTTGAATGACCATTTTGGTATGTGTTGATATAGTTTCAATGTGATCAATTGTGGTTAGTTTGGCATGAAAATAAGTTAGATGTGAATGGTTGATGAATGGCCAAATATGGACATGTTTTGGCTTGTTTAATGGTTTGTGGTTAACACTTATTGGCATATTAGTTGTGTGGATTAATGGTATAGTGTTTTGGTCATTCTTATGCATGTTTTGGGTAAGTTTTGATGTCTTGTTCTTATGTGTAAATGTGTTTAGGTTCATGCTTTGAATGGGTGAAAGAAATAGCTTGATTTTGACAATTTCTTGTCCACACGGCCAAGATACGGGCGTACGTCTCAACCATGTGTGACACATGGCCATGTGACATGGCTATGTGTCCCCTGTAGGTTTTAAAGGTTACAAGTTAGGCAGTTACACGGCCTAGCACACGGCCTGACACACGGGCATGTGAGGCTATTTCAACTGTTACACGGCCCGGCACATGGGCGTGTGGCTTGCCCATGTAACCCAAGTCAGAGAGTTACACAGACACGGACACGGGCTAGGACACGGTCGAGTGTCCCTATTTCGATTGTTACACGGCCTAATACATAGGCGTGTGTCTCAGCCGTGTGAGTCACATGACCTGGCCACATGGCTGTGTGACCCTTGTAGTTTGAAATTTTCTAACTTTTTCCTCAATGTTCCAATTGTTTCCGATTTAGTCCCGAATCATTTCTAATGTGTTTCTAAGGCCTCAAGGGCATGATTAAGGGACAATGTGCATGCGTATGATTGGATTATGATATGATTATTGTCATGTTTTTGAAATGAATGTTTTAGGTTACGTTTATATGGTAATACTTCGTAATCCCTATTCTGGCGATGGATACGGTATAGGAGTGTTATAGTAATACCACCATTGGAATAACTTTTGTGCCACACCAACCAAACAGGCGGCCGATGCAATAGTTTATGAATTCTATGCCGCCCTAAAAGATTGGGAAAATCATAGACAACAGGGTGAGACGATTGCCAACTCACTATTCAGGGAAAAAAATGTTGATTGCATCGAGAGAAACATGCAAAATTTATGATGCACTTAAAATTCAACATAGTCATCATGCTCCCGATGGCAAAAATGTTGATGCAATTTATTTGCACTCGTCTGGAACCTACACACAATGCTTTTGAGCTCACGACATATAGGGTGATCATGTTTTATGCAATATTACTAAAGGAACATTTTTTGCGTTGGCCATTGGATCTATGGAGAGATGATGAAGTGCTTATGGAGTCACAAACAAAGTATGTATTTTCCACAGTTGATCACAATATTTTGCAGACAAGCTGAAGTGCCCATGTCTCTCGTTGAACCTTTCACATGACCAACAAGGAGCGTAATTGGGGACAACATGTACAAATTGTTCGTTGAAATACAAAGGAAGCAATAGCAAGAAGCCGAACAACAAACACAACATAGGAGGGACCCCCAAAAGTCGAGTAAGAGAAAGACTAAAGCATAGACGTCACGGATGACAAACATGTCAATCTTCGAATGGCATACGCCTTCTATGCAAGATATGGGTGACATTTTGATTCGCATCATGTGACAAAATGGATGGCCAACTCTAATGCCACTACCAGACATTTTCATGAGATTTCCACCGCCGGACGAAGAAGAATACAATGAGGATGAGTTGGATCTTGATTCCAACTAATTTTGAACAAATTCATCTAATTTTTAGTTTTTTTAATTTGGACTTAGTATTTTATTTTTGTTTGAAATGTTTTTAATATTATTTTTTAAGACTTTAATATTAAATATATATTGTGTTTAGTTTTTCTTAGTAGGAAACCCAAACTTTTGAAGGCACAACAATATAGAGCCAAAACCGAGAGGGGGAAGTAGTCCCACCAATTATATTACATAAATCAAAAAAGTCGGGTAATCTCTTTCCTTTATATTCTACATTATGCACAATGTGCTAAATAAAGTGTGGGGGTGACTTAGGAAAATTTTAAAAAAATTTCATTTATTCTTTTTATGTTATTCTACATTATTTTATTTTTTTCTTAATTTTTTAGTGCATGTTTTCTATGTGCTTGAACTTTTAGAAATACAAGTGATTAGTTAGGAGCATATTAATAGGATTTTGTGAATAAATTATATTAATTGATTCTAAATTTTTAATTTTAGACTATTTAGTTCAATTCATTACAATGTGAATAGATTTAAGGTGTTAAGTATACCATATGATAAATAGGTATATAAATAGCATGCATGTTTAATTGAATTATAGGTTGTAGAAATTGATAGACTTGGTCGATTTAATCCATGTATAGAATTACCTAGGGACGAACTAAGATATTGTTTGGTGGACAATCTTTTCAGCCAAAAAGTTATCCCGTTAATATTTTCCCTATTACCTATTTTGAGCCTTAATTTGTTTTCTTGATGAACCTTAAATGAAACTCTAAGCCTAATATATAATCTATTTGATCTTTTATTTCTTGGTCCTTGCACTATTTTGAAACTCGGCCATCGATATTGAGGGATTAGGTAGATACAATCTCGATGGTTTCAAAGGAAAAGAAAAAAAAATTGAGTGACTAAGGAATTTTATGGTATAGTGAGTATAAGATTTTGAGCTTGTAGACAAAAAAGGAAAAATTCCAATTGAGAAAATCTCAATGAACAATAAAAACAAAGTGAGTTAGAAAAAAATTACGCTCGCATTTATTCGAAAAGAAAATATTATGAACTTGGTCATGAATACTTTACTAGGCCTTAGTAAATGGAGAGATAAGGAACATGAGGGAAGTGGATATAAGGAGGTGAGCAAATGTATACTCGAGGGAGTATCCGGGACAATATCATATGCCAAACTACTTTTGTGCTTAACCGTTTTGTCGAGCCTACTCTTTAAATTTCAAACCAACCTAAGCTGCAGAACATTACAAGCCAAAAAGTCCTATGTGACTTAAGTAGCACCTTATGTGGATGAAATTGTGCCAAGTTTTGACATTTTTACCGCTTATATTTATTTGAAAAAAAAGTTTATATTTGTACATCTGTTTTGATGGAAACCTATATTTAAAATTCTTTTATTTATTTACCTTGTAATTTATTAAACTAAGCCGTCTAACTTTAGAAACTGTGAGTCAATTGTATATCACTCTAAAGTTATATATTTATTTACATTGTCTTGTTAATATAATTCTATCTAATTTCATGTATCAAACTCGCTCGAGTACATTTTCTTTTCTTTGCATGTTTATTTCCAATTTTCAGTTTTAGTTTAGTTTTGGTTTTTGTTTTGTCTAGTTTGCTTAAGGACAAGCAAAGATTTAAGTGTGGCAGTATTTAATCTACCATCAAATGTAGTAGTCAATTTGGGTTATTTCTCTAATTAAAGAGATTTTTTTTCTAGGAAATTTAGTATTTTATATTACATTTCCTGTAATTAGCACTTAGAATTAAATATTAATAAAATAATTATTTTTAACACATATTTTGAGTGTTGTGACCCATTAGATCGACACAGTCCTTAGGTAATTCTAATATGTTTAATTGAGTGTGTACGATGAAAATTTATTGGCCCAATTGGCGTGAAAGGAAGGAATGAATGATGCACAAGTTTTCAAGACGTTAAAGCATGAAACGAACGACACAAGGTAATTTTAACATGTCGTGTCGCACAATGCAAAGGCAATTGCGTGACATAGGTCGACGTTGTGCCTAAGAATATAAAGGCTATTTTCGTTCGCACAATTGACTTTATACAAAGACCTAGGACGTGCTGAAATCCTAATCTAGGCTGCCAATATTTCTATAAATAAGACATTAGGGGTTTGATGTAACTAAGTCGTCCTAGACACTCAAAAACCCTAGTAGTTTAAGAGTAGGATTAGATTAATTTTCTTTCAGCTTTTTAAACTCTTTTATTTTTCCTGTTGGAATTGATTTCGATCCAAGAGTTTATTTATATCATTGAAGTATTTTAGTTTATTTTCTCTTTACAATTGAAATATGTCATTATTTCAATCAATAGATTTGCTACTCAGTTCTCTATTCGATATCAATTCACCATTATTCAAATCTCGTTTTTCTTTCGACTCAATCGTGTTCTTTACATGATTTCTTCAATTGAGATTGAGATTATGAATAATATGAGTGGCTAAATCCCTTAAGGGAGATCACTGACTCCAGACATACCAACGTCCAGAGTAGAAATCATACACAAAAGATGTAAAAAGCGGTATCCGCAAGTATACGGATAAGGTTGTAATATAGTTACAACAGGGTAAGTAAGTACCCTGAGGATCATACCAAAAGGAGGCGAGAACTAAATTAATTCTAACCTAAGCATAAATAGATCTTAAAAGTACTTTAAACGAATTATAGTACGATGAATCAAAGAAAGGGTTTGGTAAATTATACTAAACATAATAATAAAAGAAAGTAAAGAAATAAATTAAACACAAGAAATCAAAGATTAAAATGTATCAAATCTTGTCATGGGTGGTTAGCTCACTTTGGTAGTCATAATCAACTATCATCTTGGGTTTTCTTATTCAATCAACTAGTCAATAACCCAGCAAGATCTTCTAATTCTTCCACTGGAATACTAAGTCAAAAAGAACTACTTATCTTTCAACCTCATAGTCCAAACCGGTTCAGGGTTATGGTGTTCACAGATAAGCCATACCAAATTTGGGTTAATTCCCAGCTTGTTGACTTCCTAGGGTTGTCAAGTCTGGGGTTTAGATTCTTCCTATCCTGAACAGCTGATCCATTAAGAAATCCCTATAAAATAGTTAATTAATCATACCTCCACTCGCTAATCCCCCACAAGAGGATTAGTTCCTTATGGATATGTTAAACAATATAAACTTGATAAGGAGAGTAAACATAAAGAGCAATTCAAAAGAAAAGAGTTTAGAAAAAGCTTAATTTGTATTAAAGTTAAGCGTAGAATACTTACAGAGTTTGATTGTACTATAGAAATGAAGTTCTCCAAAGAACATGAATGAAAATAACTGAAAAGAAATCTAAACCTTAAGAGAGAGAAAAAACTGAAAACTAAATTACAAAGAAAAACTTAGAATATCAAAATTTCTCATTTAAGAAGTGTTTAAGAGCCTAGTTATAGAGTTAGGGTTGCCATCGTCCTCAATCCTAGGTTAGTTGATGCTATCGTATTTAACTTTTTATTCTATAGACCAAAAAGCCCTTGGTTCGTAAGTTTTTCCCGTACAAGACCAATGTCGCGACACCTTAGTGTCTGTGTCACGACATCAAAGGCAATATGTTTAGGTTCAGGGTAGCTTCAGGGTGTGCCGCGATATTCAATGGATGTTTCGCGACACCGAAGGCAGTTTTGAGATTCTTGCATTCTGCTCCCTATGTTGCGACATCAGACCTCTCTTGTTGCAACTTAGTGACAATTATTGAGTTTGTACACCCTTTAATGGTCTCCTACTTGCTCACTAAGTACATTAGCTCACCTTTAGGCCTTATTCAGACCCTAAGGTCAATAAAACAATCTAAATACATGTTTTATTAAAACATAACGAAAATGCAATTATTCAAGCTCCTTACGTGCAAAATCTAGTTTAATCTGCTACACTAAATTACGATAGATCAGGAGATTAATGAGTGGATGATGACATGATTAATAGAGGATTTAGGGTTTACCGAAAGGATTAGTTGGTAAAAATACATGTTCTTAAACCCTAGGCGTCACAACCGTAGGAAGTTATCGTAGGTTAGACGAGATCAGGAGATAAGTCGAACTGAGTAAATTGTAGTTTATCTTGGTTGAAAATGTGAGGTCAGGAGATAAGTGAGTTTAATTAGATAGAGGCCGGTAGGTAATAATTGGTTAATTGATAGCTAATCCACCTTAGAACCCTAATCAGAAGTTAATTACAAACCCTAGCATGAGTTAATCTTCCCAATTGGTTTATTGATTTTAGTCGTTTGTTATTTAATAGAAAAACCAATCCCCTAGTTGAATTAGAAAAGAGAGGTGGCTAACCCTAGTTAAATACACTATGGTTGCCGCCCCTCTTACATATTATGAGGGGTTTTGAGCCTCTCCTGTATCGGGTCCAATAATACATGCTTCTTGGAATTTTAACTCAACACTTTATAATTTAATCCAACCCGATGCATGTTTTTCTATTTTCCAAAATAAATATTATTAAATTAATTTAAATAAATTATTTAATTAGAATAAATTAAATTTCCAATTAAATAATTTTTTAACCTAATTCTAATTCTGTTAAAATCATGACAACTTTACCGCAAAAGAATCTATAAGAAAATATATTTAATTTCTACATTCAATGGATTCACAACGACCAATTAATTTAATTTCATTTTCAAATTTAATTATTTACTTAACTACAAATTAAAAAAATTTGATTAATTCTCATGTCATTTCCATACTTAGTGAGAAAATCACATTCATTTCCAAATGTTTCTCATTTCTCTAACTTTATAGTTCTATTCATTTATGTTCATTTGGTACAACATGTAGTTCATTTCAAGTTTCAATGAGCTGGCAAAGAGACCGATTGAACATATGTCATTAGGGTTGAAATGATTTATAATTAAGTTCCAACTTTTCGCCTATTAATTATAAACTCATTTAGTCACGAAGTCATTCCACTATAGTATCATGACAAAGCTCTCCCTAATGACATACAATTACGAAAGCTACTCAATCAGTACTCGTCCAATGACCTTGTGATAATGTGTTACCCTTATAGGATATCCTTAATCTGTTTAGGATAAATTCAATCTCCCAATATGATCCTATTTTACTTCATGGTAACCATTACATCTTCATTCATGAAAAGTCAATTACTATCAAATAGTAATTAATTCATTCATCACAGAGACAAATGACCCATGGTCACATTTACATTTCATCTATCTTGTAATGTCAATGAGAGGATATCATTTACCAATGTCTTGGGCTATGAATTCTACTATTGTGAATGATGCTACATACTACAAAAGTCATATATCCAATGTAACAACTATTGATTCCTTATCTATATGAACTTAGGCTTTTACTTACATCAAAGTATATGAGTCATGCATACATAGTCCAACTGTCACACCCCAAAAATTGGTGGATCTAACAAGATGAATAAAGTATGAATGCAAATTGTTTAATGTGTTGTTGTAACATAATCCACCATCCTATTGGCTTAATAGCGAGTTAGAGTACTGGCACATACAAGCGTTAAAGCATCTGCCCATTGGCGTTATCTAACGAATTGATTGCAGGATGTTTCCAAGAAAAGAAATATTATGCCCAAGAAAGTGTGTGCCTGTGAAGGGGTACGCCCTAAAGTTTATCTTATGTACTAAGAGCCTATCAGACGTATGAGAAAGTTGTAGGAGACTTAATTGTCTTTAAGACCATCCCAAACTGAGTCACCGCCAAGATATGGTACGCCTGATTTGCATAAGTACTGCATATTTGGATTTTATATCGGGTTTGGTTGGGAGTTGTGGAAATTTTGTAACAATAAAAGCTAAGATTAAAAAAAGAGTAGAGTAACAAGATGTGTGAAAGATTGCTTATACACTAAAACAAGCAAACTAAACAAATCATCACAAGGAGCATGGTTGGTTATTTCTCAACAAGAGTCAATTGGATTGATTTAACCCTTCCCATGACTGGTCAACATTAAGTTAAACCTTTACTAGATTTTATTTTACCTACCCTTGATTTGTTAGGGAAATCAGGGGGACCAAGAGTATATTTATGGGAATGGAACATTTGAGATCATTTTTCTATCTTCATCATGTTCAGGTTCTTCTTTATAACCTCAACATTCTTCTTTGTTAACATCAGACTAAAATCTCATTTAAAGTAGCTGATTTTTCCTTCTTGTAAGTCTTACAGCTTTGCACGTTACAATTATTGAAGGAAAGAGTGTTGCAGAAAGGCCCTGCACTAGGGTCGCATGTAGTTGAAATGTTAGAAAATGTCTGTAATGGGGATTCTAATGAAAAAATTATGAAATTTTAAGCAGTTGTTGATGTTGTTTTGGGACAAACATTTGAAACGGGAACTCCAAGTCGAGGCTAAGGTGAGTCTCTAGACCTGTCTCCTACCCATCATAATATCATCATCCTTTGTATGATATTTGTACACTTAGATAAGCATGTCTTCTTAAGAAATCGTAGTATGTATATGTTTTTGTGATCATCTATCAAGCATCTATACATATATATTGACATGTATGTTATGCTACTTAGTAATGGCGATGTGTGGTTAGCGTATAAAGGAATTTATATGTTAAAAAATAAGGTCTGAATGAAAGTATGGATGAAATTTGTCTAAATATGTTCATTATGTCATTTGAGTGATGCATGAAAATGTATGATTGGCGTTAAGGGGGTTCGGACGGAGTGTTAGGAAAATATGTGATACGATAATGGACCTCATGATGGTGCTTTAGTGACATTCGTTGGGACGGTAAGCACGATGGCCAGTATGGCGCAATGTAGTCCACTAAGACAGTAAACACGAAGGCCAATGAGACAATTATGTGGAAAGACCATGGCCATGGAATATTCTAGAAATGGCAAATGAGCCACATTTTTTCATACGGTTGCTGAGTGTCCTTGGGACGATGATCAACAAACCTCAGGTGATGCTAAGTTTAGGAAAATTCATATCTCCGAAACACGACAGTTTACTTGGAAAGCCTTTGTGACTAATATTTTGAAAAGCCTTTGTGGTGTATTATTTGAAAAGCCTTTGTGGTGTATTATTTGAAAAGCCTTTGTGGCTGATCTTGTGAAAAACATTTGTGGCGTATTATCTGGAAAGCCTTTGTGGCTAATCTTGTGAAAAGCCTTTATGACATATTATATGGAAAGCCTTTGTCCCTAACATTTTGAAAAGCCTTGGTGGTGTATTATTTGTAAAGCCTTTGTGCCATGATTTGTTGTAATTCGATGTAGCAGATTAAACTAGTTTTCATATTTTAGGAGCTTGAAAGCAAGCATTTCCATTAGGTTTCATTTATGTTTCCATAAGTTTTCATTAAGTTAGTAAAATGTGCAAATTGAGTCCTTTATTGACCTTAAGGACTGAAGGAGGCCTAAAGGTGAGCTAATGAACTTTGTAAGTGTGTAGGAGACCATTGTTGCAACATAGGAGGCCTAAGGCTATGTCACGAGATTGCCTTCGATGTCACGAAATAACCTAAAGTTGTCACGACATACCCCTAAAGATATCTCAAGAGAACTATACTGACTCTTATGTCGTGACACAAGTCCTGGTGTGTCGCAACATCGACTCTAGACAAGGATTATGTAACAGCCCATTTTTAGTGAAATCAAAACTGTAGTTTTGGGACCATAAATCTGACAAGAGCATTATTATTTTATTCTTATTTTAATGTTTATGGAATTTTATTAGGGTCGTATAAAAATTTCGTTGATAAATTTTAATGTTTGCATGCTTAATTAAGTAAAAAGGACTAAATCGTAAAAGATGCAAAAGTGGAGTTCTAATAGTTACAGGTGTCAAATAGCTATGGAATTTTAACCTAAGGTACTTGAATGGAAATTAAACCAATTGAATTGGTAATAGATATTTACGGAATTGATTTTGTTGAAATTATGAATGATTTTTAAGGATAAAATGGTAAAATAGTAAATAAGGTTAAATTAAATAAAATCAAATTCAACTCATCTTATCCAATTTAGCTTCCACCGAAAATTGAAGAAAGAAAAAACCATAGCTAGGGCTGGAGTTTCGGCAACTTCAATAGCTTGCATATCAAGATAGACCACGTACTGATATAGATCAAGGAAAAGCTAAAGCCTTGTATTAGTTGATCTCGCTCCTACGTCTTTATCATACAGGTAAGTTCATATGATTAAACATCGTTTTAATTTTATAATGAGTTATATGCTAATCTGTTAATTGTCATGAAACCAAATGATGTATATCCAATGATGTAACCTTAGGAATTCGTAAGATACAAATGACATGTCATTGGGGTTTTCATGTTTCGGGTGTTAGTCTTGAATGTCCTACAGATGGCTAAGGTCCTGCATTTGTTGCAGATACTCCACAGCTCATGTGACCAGCATCGTGTAGCTTACATTCTAACCCACAGCTTGTGTGAGCAGGCTCATTTCACAGCTCGTGTGAGCAATGATGTAAAGGAAAGGTTACGGTTATATGTTTAGCATACTTCATGTGAGCTTTCCTGATTATCCGATGATATTATAAATGGTTCAACAGGCATGAAAAGAAAAGAAACGGTAAGTGTTCAAATAAACTATATCATGAAATTATGAAAAGGATTGAAATGGAAAGTTTCATTCAAAGCATGTTATGTTTATGAAAGTGATGCATTCAAAGGAAGCATGTTCATGTTCAAATAGCTTAACTTATGTTAATTCAAGCAAATTATATTTCAATGATCTAACATGTGTTATTGATGATGCTTAGGCTTGTGCCAAGCTTACGGTTGAATTATACTATGCTTAATCTTATTGTTAAATAATGAAATGGTAAGTCATGTTTCATGTTTTACAAACTTACTAAGCATTATGTGCTTACGTAGTTTTCTTTCCTATGTTTTATAGATAAACGTAAGCTCGATTGGCTTGGAAGTTCGTCAGAGATCTATCACACTCTCCAGCGATTATATCGGTATTTTTTCATGTTTTTGCTAAGGTTATAATGGCATGTATAGGTGGACTTAAGTTTGATGTTTTTTTGAATGCTTAGATGTTGATTTTTGGTATGTATAAGTTGGTTGTTTTTGTACCATTTTGATGATGGTTGAATTATGTCATTTTAGTGCTAATGATACATAAATGGTATGGCTCAAATGGTAATTTTATATTGAAATGGTATAGGTCAAGTTATGGTATGTTTTGATATGGAAATGAACTAGCTGTTTATGAATGAAATGTGATCAAGTATATGTATAAGTTTAGGTATGTTTGTATGTTTGCATTTGAGGTGCCTTGTATGGCATATTGGTTGAATGGTATTAGACTATTGAATTGGAAATTTCATGTTGGATTTGGTCATGTTATAATGCCTTGATCATGTCTTCAAAATGCTTTTAGGTACATGCTTGTTTTGGTGATGAAATTGGCTTAATTTTAGCTAATTTTATGTCCACATGGCCTTAGACATGGACACACGGCTAGGCAAAATAGCCATGTGTCCCCTATAGGTTTTTATACATGTAAGTCAGGCTATTGCACGGCCTAGTGTCACGGGCCGCATTTCAAAGCCCGTGACCATCGCACCAAATGCATCTTAATGGAGGTCTATTGCTTAGATGAGGATCATTTGGCCAACGAGAACTGGCCCGATTCAAAGAGCTATTGGACAAGCCTGTCAGATTGAAGCCTAGTTGGCCCGATAATGAAGAGATGGCAACTTAGGCTAATATGGTAACAAATCTTAAAAGATTGAGGGAATCATATCTTGTAAAGATTAGATTAGATTTGATACGGCTTATCTTGTAAATCCCTAAAATTAAGGGATATGGTTAAATCTCATCCGTCGATGTAAATGTATCTTGACCGTCGGTTGTGGGGAAGCTCAACTATAAATAGAGAGCCTCCCCCTCATTTGTACACATTCCATTCATTGTTTCATTATTGTTTGTGAATAAGAGAATAGAGAGCATTTACTCAAACACTTTGCGAGCGTTCTTTCTGTTGTTCTTTATTGTTATTCTTTTGGCATAAATTGCTTCCGCTTTTCAATTCGTGCATTGGAGGAGTTCTTAAGGAATCCTCGCTTGAGTTAAGGCTGACTTGGGTGAGTTTGGACGAACGGATCACCTAAGGCCGCACGGATTGCGAGACGAAAGGTCTAGCCCTGTGACAAGTGGTATCAAAGTTAGGTTTTGAACCAAGTGATACTCGAGTTGGTTCGAAGGCACCGTTGGGATGTCGAAAGAAGAGTTCGAACAAAGGTGGCCGAGGAAGTCTTTAAGGGAGACATTATCAGCAGTAGAGGAATGTATGGGTAAACTCGAGGGATCCATGGAGGAGGTAAATGAGGCACTCGATGGGGTCGAGAATCGCATAGCAAACTGGAAGGAGCAGTCCAAAGACTATTTAAAGATGTCTCTTGGTTTCACCATGGATAAGGTACATGAGTTGTTCAATTCACACAGGGATAAGCTGTCGGAAATGAATGATGCTCTCGATGCCATGATGATGTCTTTGAAGGAGGAAACAATACACACGACGAGGGCTTTGAGCACAAGAATAGAGGAGCTCGAGGGAGAGCTGGCCTTGTGTCGAGCAGCCGTGGGGAATGGAGTGGAAAATGCAGCACTCAGTAACGAGGATGTCCCGAAGTCGAAAGAGTTTGTGGGGACAAGGTCTGCATATGATGTGGACAATTTCTTGCGGAGGATGGAAAACTACTTCCATGCCAAAGGCATCATGGATGATGCGGTTAAGGTAAACACTGCTTCAATGTTTCTTACTGACATTGCGCTTTTATGGTGGCGAGGTAGGACCACAGATAAAAGGCAAGGTGAGATTGGGACGTGGCAAGAGTTCCAATGCGAATTGAAGGGACAATTTTACCCAAAATTTTTCGAGGAAGAAGCTCGGGAAAAGTTGCAAAGGATAACGCAACGGGGCACAGTGGGGGAGTATGTTCGAGAGTTCAAGGAACTCATGCTCCAAGTTTCAGAGGTGACCGAAAGAGAGGAATTACTTGCTTTTCAGAATGGATTGAAGCCGTGGGTCAGACAGGAGGTGGAACAAAGAGGTGTCCAAAAGCTATCGGAAGCCATGACGATAGTTGAGCCCGTGGTAAAGCTTGGTCTAGGGAAAGACAAGCTTGGGTCTTCCAAGTCCGAGGAAAGGGGCATATGTGAAATGGATCACAAGGAAGATATTGTTGATGGCAATGGAAACAGCGATAATGGTGGTAATGGGAAACCACGAGTTGGGAAGAAAAAACCCAAGAGGAAAAAGGACAAGCTAAAATGCTTTCTTTGCGATGGTCCACATATATTAAAGAAATGTCCGAAGAAATTCGCGCTTAAGGAGAAGCCGGTGGGTAAGGCCTTGGTACTTGGTTCAAGCGCAAGGGGTGTCGAAGCCAAGGAGGCCGAAAGCGAGAAGAAGCCAGTGGAGTGCTTCTTGTGTCATGGTCCACATAGGTTGCGGAAGTGTCCGAGGAAGTCTGTCATTGAGGGGAATGACGGAGCAGACAAGGAGTCCAAAAAGCTTGGTTCGAGCAAGGGAAAAGCCGAAGCCAAGAGAGCAAAGAGGAGCAAAAAGAAGCGAGTAAAGTGCTTCTTGTGTCGTGGTCCGCATGAGTTGCGGAACTGTCCAAAACAATTTGGAGTCAAAAGAAAGGCAACGCCTGAGCTTGGTGAGTCATTAGAGGGGCTTCCACCCAAGGAAGAGATGAGTTTGTCATCGGACTTAGAGGAAAGAGTTGCGATGAAAATAGTGAAGCTGGGACCAATGAGGCTCAAGTTGAGTGAAGCGTCGGAGTTGGCCGAGTCATCGACTAGGCTTCCACCTATGGGAGAGGTGGGTGGTGCAACGAACTTCAAGGGAAAAGAAGTGATGCATGTGGGACAGTTGACCAGAGTAAATGCGAAGGTACATTTCGAACACTGTGATAGTGTTTTGCATTCTAACTTGTTGACTTGGCAAGACCGTAGGGGCCCTTTCGAAGTTCCTGAGCAAAGAGGCCGAAAGACTGTGGGCAAGGTGAAGCCAAGTGTGGTGAATCCAGAAGATTTTGTTCGTGTCAAGTTAGAATGTGGACAAGAGAGTTAAATAACTTCTTGTCATCGAGATGTAAAAACAAGTAGGACGGTTCGAGTTAAAAAGCGACGTAAGCAGAGGAAAAAGTCCCAAAGGAAGGGGAAGGCTAAGGCATTGAGACGAGACCGAGGTGAATCCATTCAGTGCCATTCGGAAGTCCCAACGAGGATGTTGCGAGAATGGGTGGGGGAGAATGTCACGGGCCGCAGTTCAAAGCCCGTGACCATCGCACCAAATGCATCCAATGGAGGTCTATTGCTTAGATGGGGATCATTTGGCCTACGAGAACTGGCCCGATTCAAAGAGCTATTGGAAAAGCCTGTCAGATTGAAGCCTAGTTGGCCCGATAATGAAGAGATGGTAACTTAGGCTAATATGGTAACTAATCTTAGAAGATAGAGGGAATCATATCTTGAAAAGATTAGATTTGATTTGATAAGGCTTATATTGTAAATCCCTAAAATTAAGAGAAATGGTTAAATCTCATCCGTCGATGTAAATGTATCTTGACCATCGGTTGTGGGGGAGCTCAACTATAAATAGAAAGCATCCCCCTCATTTGTACTCACTCCATTCATTGTTTCATTATTGTTTGTAAATAAGAGAATAGAGAGTATTTACTCAAACACTTTGCGAGTGTTCTTTCTGATGTTTTTTGTTGTTCTTCTTTTGGCATAAATCAATTCCGCTCTTCAATTGGTGCCTTGAAGAAGTTCTTAAGGAATCCTCACTTGAGTTAAGGCTGACCTGGGCGAGTTTGGACTAACGAATCGCCTAAGGCTGCATGGATTACGAGGCGAAAGGTCTAGCCCCGTGACACTAGCACATGACCTGGCACACAGGCGCGTGGCTTGGCCGTGTGACCCAACTCAGAGAGTTACACGGGTGTGGACATAGGCTCGGACAGGGGCCATGTGTCCCTAGTTTGATAGTTACACGACCTGAGACACATGTGTCTGTCTCAACCGTGTCAGTCACACGGCCGTGTGACCCCTATAGTCCAAATTTTCTAATTTTTCCTCAAACTTTTCAAATGTTTCCAATGTTTTTGAGATCGTTGCAACTAGGTCTAACTATACCATACCTCTGTTTTTGAAACTGTTAAAGATTTTGGCTTTTGCCTTTAATGAATTTTAGTTTCTTGATGTTAAAAAAGATATTTAAAATCTTGGTTGTTGCTATTGTCTATTTTTTTAAAGGAATTTTAGTTAGTTTTTGGTTAAAAGACTCAATTGATAAAATACTAAATTTGACAGGGAGGCCTTGTGAATTTGGAATAATTATGGGCTATAGTTGTATAAGTGAAAATTTGGTTAGCATGAGAAATTATAAAATTTTGATAAATTTGTAATTTTCGGATTTAGGGACTAAATTGCATAAAAGGTAAAACATTAGGGGTAATTTTATAAATTTCCCATTGATAAGGGTTAAAATTTGTATTAATTATATTAAGTTATTTGAATGATTTAATTAAATGAAAATTATTATATAGATCAGGAAACGAACCAAATGGATCCAAATCGAGAAAAAGCTAAAGTGTCAGACTAGTCATCAACATTCATTTTTACAACTGTTATTATTGAGGTAAGTTCGTAACTTGATTAAATCAATTAGTTGTTGTTTTTTTTTATTTATATATGAATCAAGTTTGTTGGTTTAAAGGAAATAGATAATACCATAGTTGAAAGACACTATGGCACCATACTAAAAACGAGTAAGACCATAGCTAAAAGACGTTATGGCATCACGATTCTATCAAGTAAGACCATAGCTGAAAGATGTTATGGCATCAAAATTCTATCGAGTAAGACCATAGTGGAAAGGCGTTATGGCATCATGATTCTATCGATTAAGACCATAGCTGAAAGACGTTACGGAAACAAGACGGAGAATAAATAAGACCATAGTTGAAAGACACTATGGCAACATGACGGAAAATGAATAAGACCATGGTTGAAAGACACTATGGCATCAAGTCGAGAATAAATAAGACTATGGTTAAAAGACACTACGACACCCTCCGATAATTTGTTATTCAGGTAACACGTTTCAAGTGAGGTATGTATTGTAAGTATGAATACGAGTTGAACGTTTGACTAGTATAGTTTGATAATGAATGTTAAGCCCTTAGTGTGATTATATACTTCATATGTCTATAAATATGTTAAATCATGATGTTGTGGTGTGTTTAGGGAATTAAATGGTTATATGAGTATTTTCCAAGTATTTGATGTTATTTCATTTGATTCAATAGGTAAGTAAAGGTTAATGAAAAGACATGTATAAAAACTTAATGTACTAATGTTCATATGAAATGGAAAGATGGTTATGCACATATGCAATGAAAAGGATGAGAATTTATCATGTGACGGATGAAATAAGCATGAAATTTATTTCTTAATATATGTTATGTTTATTTATTATCTACTGACTATGTGGACTCAAATGTGTACAATGTGAAATGGATATATGTGTGTGTGATGGATGATATATAAAACCTAAATTCTTATTAGATATATGTCATGATTTACTATTCTATATTATGTATGATATATGAAATTTGAGGTGTGAAGGGTAATGAAAATGATAGTACATAGTATATGATGAAAGTGATTGATGATTTGAAAAGCTTGAGATATTATATGCCTTATCTAGTTAAATTTATATGTGCATTGCTTCACCTACTAATCTTGTGAGGTGTTGTGTATAGGAAAAGGAAATTTAGACTATGGCTAAATGGAATCATTTATAGTTATTTACTTATTGAGGTAAGTTTAAGCTCTCTTATACGAACTTACTAAGCACTAGTTGCTTATGTAGTTGTTTTCCTTGTTTTGTAGATCATCGGAAAGCTCAATCGGTTAGAATCTTCATCGGAGCACAATCACACTATCCATTGACTATTTTGGTAGCTTTTGAATAAGTGGGCTAATAGTTATAAATGGCATGTTTAGGGTTGTAAGTTAGTTTGTTATGTTTCGAGCTTATGCCTAACATACTTGAGTATATATATGTGTTTTGAAATAAGTTGGTATATGTTTGTGTTAATAGGTGAGTTTGATCTCTTATGTGTGTGTCTTGTGACAGAATGTGATTAAGTGGTATAATTTGAGAATAAAGTAACTAACTAGTGAATGTGTGATGTATGTTTGGCATGTATAAGGTTTGAATGCATATGCTAGTTTACTACTTGGTAAGTTGAGATAGTTCAGCTCATGCCAAACTTATGTATACATTTATTTTGGCCTTGTAAAATACTTAATATGTGTATTTATTCATTTGAAATTCAAGTAAATAGATGACATATTTATATCATTGAAACATGTCAATTGTGTGTTTGTATGGTATATGTTCAAGGTATGAAAATGGCTTGAAATGTGTTGAATCAATGTTTGAGTTTTGGTGCCTTTGAATGGCATACTGGTTAGAACAATTAGGATGATTGAATGACATGTTTTGTAAGTGTTTAAGGTGTGTTTTTGGTTACATGTATGTGGGGAAGAAGAGTGTCTTGGAATGCAAGCATAGGCCTTGAGTTGTCTTGTTTTAAGGCTTAATTTTGGATCACACGGCCTGGGACACGGGCTGTCACACGGTCGTGTGTCACTTATTACTTCAGGTGTGAGTATCACACGGCTGTGTGTATCAAGTCAGCGAGTTACACGGTCTAGCACACGGCCATGTAACACAAGCCAGAGAGTTACATAGTTTAAGACATGGGTTAGGACATGACCGTGTGCCCCACTGTTCAAATACCACACGGTCTGGGCTTAGTCACACGGCTGTATGACCCCTGTTTCAAAATTTTTTTAACTTTTTCCCAAATTTTCTGCATTGTTTTAAATTAGTCCCAAATTGATCCCGAACTGTTCTTAGGGCCACGAAGGCTCGATTTAAATTCAAATGTGTATGTTTGATATGTTTGTAATGAGTTTTAAGTAATTCATATTGAACAAACTTATTTATATATTTTGGAGTTAATTGTTCTAATTGGTATAGTAATGCTCCATATTGTTCATCCTATTATCTTGGCCTAATCCAGCGACGAATACTGGTTAGGGGTGTTACAGCTTTCAACCAAATGATCTTCTCCACTATTCTCGTACCACGTATTGCCTCGATTGTGGGCTCGATCAAATCTAATCAAACACTAAAACTAGAAATAGTTTTCTTTCCTTTTGAAGTGAAAACAAAAGTTCTCTTCTAAAATAGAAACTGGCAGAATCGTTATTCTGAAAAATATATTTAATTCTTAAAAAATAAAATTCTCTATTTTTGTGCAGAATAACGATATCTTAAAGTTCCTTCTTAGAGTAGGAAAGTATTCCTACTAGGGTTGTTGCCCCTTCATATTCTATGAGGGGATTTTGGGCCTCTCTCACATCAAGTCAAATTACAAATACTTCCTCGACCTTTCAACCTAGTATTTTGTAGTATGATCCAACTTAATTTTATTTTTCTATTTCCCAAAATAAACTTCAATATTTATATTAAATAATTTTCTGATCCCAATTTTATCCCCAAAAGATTTTAACCCTGATAAAATTTTTGTTAAAATATATTTAATATTTCATCATCCAACTTGTTCCCTATGATCGTATGGTTTATTTTCATTTTAGGGCTTTAAAACAGCTCAAAAACATAAAGCAATTTTCTGATCATTTTTGAGAAATCCTTATTGAATTAATTTCTCACTTCATTTCCATTTCTATTTTGAGAAAACCACATTCATTTCTAAATGATTACATTTTCTCCATTTTCGTTATCATTTTTGAGAAAACCATAACCCTTTCTTGAAAGTTTTCCATTTCTATTCATTATGTTCATTTTGATTCAACACGCAATTCATTTACGGTTTCAACGAGATAGTGGAGGGACTGATTGGACATATGCAATTGAGGCTCAAATGATTTATAATTAAGTTCCAGCTTTTCACCTATTAATTATAAACTCATTTAGTCACGAAGTCATTCCACTATAGTATCATGACTGAACTCTCCCCAACAGCATACCATTACGAAAACGACTCGATTAGTGATTGTCTAATGACCTTGTCATAAGTGTGTTCCTCTTATAAGATATCATTAATCTCTTTGGGATAATATTCATTCTCACAATATGATTCTATTTTATCTCATGGTGATCATTACATCTTCCTTCATGGAAAGTCAATTATTATCAAATAGTAACCAAATCATTCATCACAAAGACGAACGACCCGTGGCCATATTTACTTTTCATCAACCATGTAATGTCAATGAAAGGATATCATTTACCTATGTTTCGGGCTACGAAGCCCATTTTTTTGAATGACACTACGTATTGCAAAAGTCGAACACCTAATGCATTAGCTTTCGATTCCTTATCTATTCAAACTCAAGCTTTTACTTACATCACAGTGTACAAATCACACATACATAGTCCGTCATTCACTTAGGATTTAGGTATGACACAGTATGAATGTCACAAGTGAATAAATCCATAAACAGATTAAGGATTTATTCTTCTTGGGTCTTGTCCAATATACTGTTAATCCAGTCAGTCACCTCTATGTCTCTATCTTTTAGGAGTCATCCACTCCAATGCTCAAGACAAAGCATCTCCATAATTGGACTTGATAGATGACATATTAGTCTTTCAATCGGTTTGCTCATTTTTTATTAAACTAAGGACATGTTTGTGTTCGTCTAGTAATACAAGTTGTCTTTTCATATTACGATCCGACCAAGTAATAAAGCTTTGTATTAGTTTAAACTTTAGGCAATCAATGAGCAACATTTGCTTCCATTTTTCTTTGAGTGCAAAAACTATACAAGGACAATCATACAAACTATATTAATTTAATTTATGAATTTGTTTTATTATTCAATCTATTCAAAAAAATTTCAAGTTTACAAATGAATATACTAAACTAAGGGTACCAGATCCAACAATAGACATAATGTCTCAAGACATGCAAGTCTTGTTTCGAGATAAGGCCCATTACACCCCCCTCATACTTGTATTTTCAAGCCATTAAAGTGCTCAAAAGTTAGGTTTCTGTGTTTCCATGTCCTAGCACCCTAGAAATGATGTCAATGACTTTGAAAATGTGTTTGGAACTTTAAAAAGGTTGAATTGTGTTTATGAGATTTTTATTAAGCAAACATTGTTTTTAATAAGAAAAAATTTTGTTAAAGTGAATATTGTGTTATCGTGACATCACTTGCCTGTGGTGATTGTCATGCTAGGTAGAGAGTGTCACTTTTAATGGTATCAAAGCTCGACTTTAGTTAATTCTTGAACTAAACTGAAGCGATGGATAGAGTATAGATGTGTATGTCATATAAAAGAACAAGGTTAGTATGATCCTAGGATTAAATATTGATGATTGTAACCAAATCGTTCTTGATTTGGTAGCAATTCCAATATGAATTAGTATATATGTATATTGGAAGTGAATGGTGGTTAAGAAATTTATAAAAAAAGATCCTCCAATAGAGTTTGACTCTTTTATGGCCATCTAAGGAAAACAATGTAAAAGCACAATAAGAAGTAAAATATTCTTAGTACACCTTAGATAGATAAATGGTACACCAAGAAGCTATCTAAAGAGTTGGTTAATTTTATGGTTGTTTTACAAAGAAAAACTGAGGAAAATCGATGTTTGGAAATGGAGGGAGATCATGAAAAGGATCCAAATGAACGAATGTGGCAAGCACATTAAGATTATCACCTAATGAAAATAATTTCAGATTAGATATGAGTCTATTATGCATAAGTAGTGAAGCTTAAAACTTTTGACCTCATGATTTACAAATTTTTGTGCTTATAATCTGAGGATAGTTACATGCATGAGTAAAGGAGGCACACTCTAAATCATGACAGTTACCTCAACTTTCTATTGGTGCAGATGAGTTACTAGGGCTAAGAGGTTCGAACTAAGAGGTTTTACTCCAATCCATAATTGAAAGGGATTTGAGGGTCTTCTAATCCACTTCTTAAGCTTAAATATATTTAGATAGTCATTAATTGCCTCCAAGAAAGATAAAAAATATGGATATTAAGGAAATTAGTAGAAAGAGAGAAATTGACCTAGTTGTGATCATTTAATGGTTAAGAATTGAATAAAAGATTTTGAAATGTAGAAATGGCCTCACAAAATAAAGGAAAATTTTAAATGTATAAATCTTATTGAACTAATAAATAAGAATATTAATAATGGTGTAATATGTGTTATATGTGATATTCTCTTGATGACTAAAAATTGTAACACAAGTGCATGTGTCAATCAAGTAATAAAGTGATAAGAAGAGATTGTTCCTACAAAGACTAAATTCTAAGCTGCTAGGTATTAACTATTCATTTTTATCTATTCAAATTAAAAATAAATTATAATTACAACTAAAATTAAACTAAGTAAGTTATAAAGATTTTAATGCATTAAAGCAATAAAAAATTTTGAGTTTCTCAATCAATTTTATGCACTTGGAACTCTAACTTCACCTAATCTAGTTAACCAATCAACTCTCATTCAATTATTCAATTTATGTAATTACTAACCCTTGATTCAATTTATGCGATTATTCAATGGCTTTAACTAATTCCTCTTCTCCACTAGCAATTATTAAATTTATTCAATTTATGCAATTATTCAATTTATGTAATTGAAGTTGGTTTAAGTTGTTAAGAACAAACCTATTAGGTTAATTAGGGCATCAAGTGTATTTTTGTCCTACTCACAAATTAACTCATTCGTTAATGCTACTAGAGCTAATCCTAATTTATTCAGTCTAGATCTCAACCCTAACTTTCTATTTTAAGACAAATTAAGGTTATCAAATTAATACAGCTTGGTGGCCAAGCAAGCAGATTAAATAAACACAAGACTAAATAAATAATTAAAATAGACCAAAACGATTGAAGAAAAAAATCAACTAACTAAGATCTACGATTTATCATCGTTCCCAGGAAATAGAGTTTAGTTCATCATGAGTTGAGAAAACATCACACAAAGAAATTTATAACAAACTTGCATCAATTAAAACAAAGAAAGAATCTAGAGAGAGAAAAGATGAAGCAAATGAATTGAGCTCCTCAGATCTCTTTTTCTTCTTGTTTTTGCAAGCTTGAAGTTTCCACTACACCAAACAAAGAATTGTGATGGAACAAACTACTTGTTGCCAAAATTTCTAACTTGAAAAACAAGTTCCACCATAAATTTTATCTGGTGGAGCAGAAGAATTTTGTTAACAACTTCTTGCTTTCTGCTCCAACTCTTCCATTCTTTACTTTGGACTTAAAATGGAAAAAGGAAAATAGTAAATAAATTTGAACTAACTATAAAAATGATGGAAATAAAAAAAACTTAAAATAAAACACAATTAATCCAAAAAAAACTATAAAATGTAATAGAAACTAACCTAAATACTAAAATTTACACCTAAAATACTACTAAAATGTTACAAAAATAACTCTAAATATAAGAATTATTTTAAACTAAACTTTATTGGAAAATATATTTTTATATAACAAATTAAAGGGTTTTTGAATAAAAGTTAAAATCAAACAAATTTGACTAAATGATTTTTCAAAAGAAGTCTAAGAAATAAAATTTTCAATTCTTACTTAGAAAATATGTGAATCATTCCCAAAATCAAGTTAAAATGATTTTAACTAAGTATAGACTTTTTTTCAACTAGACAAATTATTTTTAAAACAAGTCAAAATTGCTCCAGGCCAAAAAGTATCGATACCTTTTTGGCCAAGTATCGATATTTTCAAAATATCAATATCCCTATAAATAAACGATACCAAATTGACATTTTTAACTTTCACAAAATAAGCTAAGTACCGATCCGGTATCGATAAAATTTTTCCTAATATCGATAAAAATTTTCCTAGTATCTATATTTCAGCTCCAACGATCATCGAATTTAGCATTTATGACAAAAAAATATCAATACTTGTTGTTGTAGGGGTATAAATACCAGCTTCTAAAGATCCTACAATAACAAGAAAGCATATTCAAGCAAAAATCATCAATCAAACAACCTTTGTGCTCAATTCTTCCATAATTCTCTTGTACATAGTTGTCAGCTTTTATTGTTATTCTTTAGCTTAAGTGTATTCTTGTCTATCTGTGTTTAATTGGTAAACATTTTTATCTTGTTAGGATTATTTCTTTGTTTTATTCTTTATTATTCTTTGAGAGGGTTTGTATCTTAAGATTTGGGTAGAAATCTTAAGGGAGTTGTAAGGTTAAACCTTTTCCTCAAGGGTTGTACAAATTAGTGAATTTGGGAAAATCCTTAGTTGTGGAAAGTTAAGGTAGTGGAGTTGGAAATTGGGGCCGAACCACTCTAAATTGTTGTGTTTTTTGCTCTATCTTTTCCTTCTAGCTTTCCTAATTTTTTTAAAAGCCAATTCACCCCCTTCTTGGCAATTTTGATTTGATCAATCAAGCTAACAAATTAGCATCAGATTTGGTCTTTAAAATAATGGTCTCAATTCCTTAATAAACCTTCTTACTTCAATGGTGCTAATTATTCTTATTGGAATACTAGAGTTATTCATACAAGCCCATGATCTTACCATATAGTACATCATCATCGATAGTCCATCCATACTTCAAATGCAAGAAGGAGATAGTTTAGTTCTAAAAAGCAATAAGGAATGGAATGAGGAAGATAGGAGAAGCATACAACTCAATGCTAAGCCCATTCACACTCTCTTTTGTACACTTGGCCCGAAAGAGTATAGTGGGGTATCATCATGTGCCAATGCCAAGGAAATTTGGGACAAATTGAAGGGTACTCATGAGGGCTCTGATCAAGTTAGGAAATCAAAAGTGGGAGTCCTCACCCTTAATTATGAAACGTTCATGATGAAGCCCAAGGACGACATCAAAGTTATGTTCGATAAAGTCACTATTATCATCAATGAGCTCAAGTCCTATAGGCAAACCTATCCCAATGAAGAAGTAGTGCAAAAAATACTTACAAGCTAGCCTATGTCATGGGATGCCAAAGTTACAATCATAGAGGAAGCAAAAAATTTGGAGACTCTTTCATTAGATAAGCTAATTGATTCTTTTCTCATTCATGAAATCAGGCTCAAATGAGTGAATAAAGGAGAAGAAAAGTTGGAAAGAAGGTTGGCATTGCCCTCAAGTCCACATTAGAACAAGGTAATTCAAATGATGATGTGGATGATGATCAAGAGATGGCCATTTTTGTAAAAAGATTCAAGAGGTTCATGAGGTCCAATAAATGAAGAAAATTCCAAATGAAAGAATGAGTCAAGATTGAATCTACCAAGGAGAAGGACCCCATCATATGTTATGAATGCAAGAAGCCAGTATACATCAAGTTTAATTGTCCTCAATGGAAGAAAAAATGATAAAGCAAACAAAATCTTAAGGCTCATGTTACTACTTACAGTGATGAGGATTCAGCCGACAATGAAGATCAAGAAGTAGTCAATCTTTGCCTTATGGTCATCGACGACTCTAAGGAACTTCTAACTCATCCAATTCAACTTCTTATTCTTTTGATGAGTTACAAGATTCCTATGATGAGTTGAGTTTGGAGTTTGAATTAATGGTTTCAAAATATAAAGAAAATATTTCAAAACTAAAAGAGGAAAATAAGTCACTCTCCAAAGTCAAGCATGAACTTGAAAGTAAAATAAATGATATGTAAGCTAGTATAAATTATTTTGAGAAAAAGAATTTTTACTTGCATAATTTTCTTTCTAAAGTTCATGATGATCATCAAAAGCAACTTGAGTTTCTTAAAAGTGAAAAATCTCACTCTAACAAAGTTTTACCAAAAAGATCTTTTAGAGGAGAAAGCTCAAAATAAAACTTTGTCAAAACAAGCTTTAATTTCTATAAACATAGAGGTCCCCAAAATTTTTACAATGGAAAACTTATTAAAAGTGTATGGGTCCCCAAAGGACTCATAAGTACTCAAGATAAAGACATCCTTTAAAAATGGATACCTAATAGGACTAAAATTATAAGAACTAATGCTTATGGACCCAAAAGAATCTACGTACCAAAAATCAAAGCTTAATTCTATATTTGTAGGAAGAGGAGCATTGCTTCAAGGTGGAGGATTCATTCAAAAACCCATGGTATCTTGATAGTAGATGCTCAAAGCACATGACCAGTGACAAGAGCCACTTCATCAAATTGAAGCCAAAAAATGGAGTAGTTACATTTGGTGTCAACTCTAAAGGACAATTAGAAGGAATCGACTCTGTTGGTACAAGCTCTTTAATTCTTATTGAAAATTTTCTCTATGTCTAGGATCTTAAGCATAATCTACTTAGTATTTGTCAATTGTGTGATAGCAGTCTCAATGTCATTTTTAAGTCTAATGGATGTAAAATAGTTAACATTGTGTCTAATAAGATTATGCTTGTAGGACATAGGATAAGAAATATATATATATAGTTCATTTTGATGATTTGCATGATTCACTCATATGCCTTGTTCTTAAAAATGAAAATAATTATTTATTATGGCACAGAAAACTAACACATGCTAGCATGAGCATATTGCATAAATTAGCTAAAAATGACTTAGTAAGAAGATTGCCCAAAATTGATTTTTAATTAGATAAGGTTTGTGATCCATGTGTTAAGGGTAAACATAAAAGAGTTTACTTTAAACCTATGAATGATGTATCAACTAGTAGAGTTCTTCAACTAATTCACATAGACTTATTTGGTCCTATTAGGACAACTAGTTTGGGTGGAAAACAATATGCTTTTGTGCTTGTTGATGACTATTCTAGATTTAATTGGGCTCTTTTCTTAAGTACTAAAGATAAAGCTTTAGAAAAATTCATCACATTTTCAAAAATGAATAAAAATGAAAAAGATTACTCTATCACTAGTGTTAGAAGTGACCATGAAACCGAATTTCAAAATCTTGGTTTTGAAAATTTTTACATCTCAAATGGAATTAGCCATAATTTTTCTGCACCTAGAACCCCTCAACAAAATAGAGTTGTTGAGAGGAAAAATAGAACTTTAGAAGAAATGGCTAGAATTTGTGAAAATAATTTACCAATATATTTTTGGGCGGAAGCTACAAACACCGCTTGCTATATTATAAATATAGTAATTATTAGGCCTACTTTAAAGAAAAATCTATATGAACTTTTCAAAATAAAAAGTCTAACATTAACTATTTTCATTCTTTTAGATGCAAGTGTTTTGTTTTAAATAATGGAAAAGGAAACCTTGGTAAATTGATACAAAAAGTGATGTAGGAATTTTTCTTGGCTATTTTTTAAATTCTAAAGCTTTTAGAATATTTAATAGAATAACTTTAGCAGTAGAAGAGTCTATTCATGTTATTTTTTATGATTCTAACTTTCCTCTTAGAAAGGATTCTTATACTGATGATGATTTTGTAGAAATTTTTCACAATGATGATAAAGTTGATCCCTCATCAAGTGACAAGATACAGGAAGAAAATCAAGATGCTCTAAAGGATCTTACAATAGAGGAGAGGGAGATCACTCATCCAAGAGAGTTCAACTATGTGAAGGATGGTAAGATATTGGGAGATCCATCCAAAATGGTAACTACTAGATCTTCTCTTAGCAATACTTGTAATTATGTTGCATTTATTTCTTGCATTGAACCCAAAAATATCAAAGAAGTATTAAATTATGAACATTGGATTTTGGCTATGCAAGTAGAGTTAAACCAATTTGAGAGAATTAAAGTATGGACCCTAGTTGAAAGATCGAGTGAAAAATCTACTATAAGTACTAAGTGGGTTTTTAGGAATAAGGTAGATAAGAGTGGTAACATAGTAAGGAACAAGGTGAGGCTAGTTGCTCAAGGTTACACTCAAGAGGAAGGAATGGACTATGATGAAACATATGCTCTTGTAGCTAGAATGGAAGCCATTAGGATTCATTTAGCTTTTGCATGCTTTAATGATTTTAAATTATATCAAATGGATGTAAAAAATGTTTTTCTAAATGGTTTTATAAATGACGAAGTGTATGTTGAACAACCACTCGATTTTGAAAATCCAAAATTTCCAAACCATGTTTTCAAACTTTCAAAAGCTTTTTATGGTTTGAAAAAAGCTACTAGAGCTTGGTATGAAAGGTTATCAAATTTTCTTATGAAAAAAGGTTTTAGTAAAGGGAAGGTTGACACAACACTTTTTATTAAAATAAAAGACAAGGATTTATTAGTAGTTCAAATTTATGTTGATGATATTATTTTTGGTTCTACTAATGATTTTCTTTGTCAAGAATTTTCTAAGTTAATGTAAGGTGAATTTGAGATGAGCATGATGGGGGAACTAAACTTATTCTTGGGGCTCCAAATCAAGCAAAAGAATGATGGCATCCTCATCAATCAAGCTAAGTATACAAGGGAAATCCTCAAGAAGTTTAGGATGGACAGTCTCAAACAACAAGCTACACCAATGAGCCCTTATACAAAGCTTGACAAAGATGAGGAAGGTAAATGTATAAATTTAAAATTGTATAGGTCAATGATTGGCTCTTTGTTTTATCTTACCACAAGTAGACCCGACGTTATGTTTAATGTATGCTTGTGTGCTAGATATCAATATTGTCCTAAAAAATCACATTTACAAGCCCATAAAAGAATCTTTAGATAACTTAGAAACACTCCTAATTTAAGCCTTTGGTATCCTAAAGATTCATCCTTTAGCTTGCATGCATACCCGGATGCGGATTTTGTAAGTTGCAAATTAGATAGGAAAAGCACATCTAGTACTTGTCAATTCCTAGGTAACATGCTTGTATCATGGTTTTAAAATAAAAAAATTAGTGTTGCCTTATCCACCACCGAAGCGGAATATATTTTGTCAGTAGTTGTTGTGCTCAAGTTTTATGGATGAAACAACAACTTATGGATTATGGAATTAATGTAGATATTATTCCTATCAAGTGTGACAATACTAGTGTTATTTGTCTCACTAAAAATCCCATCCAACATTCTATATTGACATTAGACATCATTTCATTAGAGATCATGTCCAAAACAGAGAAATAGTTCTAGAATATACAGACACCTTAAATCAATTAGTAGATATTTTTACAAAACTATTAGACAAAGAAAGATTTTGGACACTTAGAGGAGAATTAGGTATTACTACATCGCCTTAATTTTGTGTTCAAATGAATTTTAGCATTTTGTTATTTTAAAATTTTTTTTATGACTTAAAATTGATTGCAAAAGTATATATGCATGATTTATATGACCCTTGTATGCAAAAAGTCAGGGGGATTTTTCATATGGATAATTGTTCTATTTTGACCATATTAGTCTAGCATGATTTACTCTTTTGAAGCTCTTGAACTTGCAAAAATGGACTAAATCTTGTTCACTTAGTTCTTTTTTTTTTATGTAATTATATTTTCATGAATTCTATGCATCATGCTTACATTGTACATTTTCATGCATAAGAAACCATTAGGAATGAAATTAGTCATTTTAGGACCTTTAAAACCTTTTTTAACCTAAAATTTTCATTTTCGTATTTTTTCTGCACTTAGAAAATAGAACTACAATTTGGTATCGATATCATTTAAAAAATATCGATACTTTTATAAAAATGTCGATACTAGTAAAAAAATATCAATACCTCAGGACTTTAAGGGGACCTGCACCGTGGTTTCAAAAACAGATTCCAAAACCCTGATAAAATTTTTTCTTCTCTTCTCTAAAAACCTCTCATCTCCTATCCAAAATTTCTTCAAATTTCTTGAACTTTTTTCATCAAATATAAAAGAGTTTGGGAGTTTAGGAAAGTTGATATAGCCATGTTAGAGGGTATTGATTTCTTTTATCTTTCTATTTTGCAAAATTTGGGTTGGATGGATTTTCTTAATATTTCATCGACGACTTACTATAATCTTGTTCGAGCATTTTTCTCTAATGCCAAACCTGAACATGATGAGCCCAGCGACACCGTCATTACCATCACTTCATTTTTAATGAAAACCCCTATCCGTTTAACCTTATAAGAGTTTGGAGATTATCTTCATTTTCCTTCTGGATGTAACTCCGACGAAGAAGGACCTTTCAATCTCGCTCTTTTTATTCAGTCCAAATTGACATATTAACTTATCATTCATGATCGTGTCCTCCATTTGATCATAACTTGGAACCTACGCCCCATTAAGAAACATGTTAAGCTTCAAAACACTAATTATTGGCGGCTCAATTCTTTTCATACCAATAGGTATCCCGACCTTGCCCTCATCATGTTTAATGACATAACTAAGGCTATCAGGGAAGGGGATGAATACAAGTATCACCTTTCCTCATGGCACTTATCTTTCATATCTCTTTACAAAGTTAGGCATTAGCACTCACGGAGATACCCTCGTTACTTCGAATCAACCTATTGGTTATGGAGCACTTCATCATGCAGGATATCATTTTGAGGCCTCCTCCAGTATGTCGGTTAAGAGTGATCACCCAGCAAAAAATGAAAATGAAGACCTCGAAAGCGCTTTTGAAGACATTCTAACAACCGAACATGCTTCTCCTCCTACTTCGTCCTCTCAAGCTACTCAACCTTCATCCGAGATTACTGATGCCATCCTCGACGCTATCCATTCTTTGAGCAATGATGTTCGACGACTTCGAGATGAGGTTCGATCTCATAAGGTTGAGGTTAACTCTAGGTTTTTGACATTAGAGATGCAAATGGCATCTTTCCTTGCTCATTTTCCATCAACTCCTCCCTTCTTTCCTCATGATGATGATTAGAGTAGATGTTTAAGTTTGTATTTTCATATCATTATTCATCACATTTGCACTATTACTTTTGGTTCATTTCCTATGTCTATTGCTTCTTTTTGCATTTTATTGTTTATTAAGTATTATAAGATACTTTGGTTATTTTTATGTTAGTTCTCTATTTCTTCATGTCCATATATTTTTGAACTAACCGTCTTTTTCTCCTCAAGCTTTATTTGTCTATTTTGATATAACAAAAAGGAGGAGAAGAAAAGGTAAATTGAGGTAAATTAAGGTAAATTGATTGATATTATGCTAACATTATGCAATACAAATTATGTGGCCATTTTCTTAAAGTAAAAATGAATGCCAATTTTTGAAAATATATGTCAATTTTTATTTTTTCCTTAAATTCAAAATGACTTTTATTAAAGGGGAGCAATATATTCTAAAACAAATTTATCAAAGGTTTTATTATATCAAAAAGGGGAACATTGTTAAACTAAACTTTATTTGAAAATATATTTTGATATAACAAATTAAAGGATTTTTGAATAAAAGTTAAAATCAAACAAAATTGACTAAATGATTTTTCAAAAGAAGTCTAAGAGATAAAATTTTCAATTCTTACTTAGAAAATTTGTGAATCATTCTCAAAATCAAGTTAAAATTATTTTAACTAAGTAAAGATTTTTTTCAACTAGATAGAATATTTTTAAAACAAGTCAGAATTGCTCTAGGCCAAAAATTATCGATACCTTTTTGGCCAAGTATTGATACCCTTTGAAATAAATGATACCAAATTGACTTTCTAACTTTCACAAAATTAGCTAAGTATCGATCCGGTATCGATGCCTTTTGTTTGGTATCAATATTTCAGCTCCAACGATCACTGTATTTAGCATTTATGAAAAAAATATCGATACCTTTTTACTTGGTATCAATACTCTCTGTTGCAGATGTATTAAATGTTCTGTTTTCACATCCCCAATGGCTCTATTAACTACCACAATAACCTTAATGGTTGGAAGTCAATTAGAGGGTATAAATACCAGCTTCTAAAGATCCTACAATAATAAGAAATCATAGTCAAGCAAAAATCATCAATCAAATAACCTGTGTGCTCAATTCTTCCATAATTCTCTTGTACACACTTGTCAGCTTTTATTGTTATTCTTTATCTCAAGTGTATTCTTTTCTATTTGTGCTTAATTGGAAAATATTCTGATCTTGTTAGGATTATTTCTTTGTTTTCTTCTCCGTTATTCTTTGAGAGGGTTTGTGTCTTAAGATTTGGTTAGAAATCTTAAGGGAGTTGTAAGGTTAAACCTTGTCCTCAAAGGTTGTACAAATTAATGAATTTGGAAAAATCCTTAGTTGTGGAAAGCTAAGGTAGTGGAGTAGGCAATTGGGGCCGAACCACTCTAAATTGTTGTATTTTCTGTTCTATCTTTTCTTTCTAGCTTTCCTAAATTTTTAAAAGTCAATTCACCCCTCTCTTGGCTATTTCAGTTTGATCAATCGAGCTAACAAGTTATCATATCTATACAGTAACAGAGATTATTCCCTAATAGAATTCCAAACCAAGTATGTGCATGTAGATTGCATCTGGATAAAAGGGATAAGTTATTATTTCAATTTAATCATCGATTGAAATAGAAGTATGTCATTAATGTTTCGAATCAAACAAAGGATTTGGACATAAGGAATAGTATATTAGAGTAACATCAATAGACAAAATTCATGTAAAATCAAATTCATCAAAGTCCAAAAAGGAAAATAAGGACACAAGAGTGGAATGTTATCAAAAGAGTAATGATTTGATCAAATTGTGCAATGATAAAAAAATGATTGAATGAAGGGATAGAGAATCATAGTCAATGTTAACAAAAAGATTTGGATATACTATTTAGTATATAGTGGAAATTAAGTGTTTTAAAGATTGACTTGGAACTCATAGATTATAAGATATTGGGGAAAAAGTTTCACATACATAAGTCATTACTATTGAGTAATCTATGTCGACTATTTATAGTTAAGGTGATCAATGTCGAGAATACATTTGGATTGGATAAATTGAACTTTTTAGCTTTATCTGGATTAGTTGTGAACTTCTAAGATGACAATGTTATTGAGCTTCAATAAAAGCTAATTGTGATAATTCAGAAGAATATTAAAAAGGTATGAAGCTGAACATTGAGGTAGAGTATTACATAATTAAAGTTCAATAAAGGGGGTTATAGGAAGTTGAAATTATTAGAGTTTGGAAAGATCATTTAGTAAGGACATGCATGGTAATAAGATATTAGTCTTGAGGAATGTTTAATCAATATGTTTGAGCACCTAATATACAATGTAGTGGAAGGATTTAATGCTAATACATTATAGAGAGTAAGAGCATGACACATTGTTCACAAAGATAATAATTGGGTACGAATGACTCCTCTAATAAGTGAACGTAGTTGATGATATGCCTAGCAGTAAATTTCTCACAGATGATAAGACTGAAGTTAAATCTAAACTAACGCTACACCAAAACAGGTTTTTAGCGGCGTTTTTTTAGGCCTTTAGCGGTGCTTTTTAGCGCCACTAAAGGTATTAAATGCCGTTATCGACAACGTCGCTAACATTGTAGCGTTTAAAGAAATAAACGCAGCTAAAGGTCATGTTCTTTAGCAGCGCTTAAAAAAAACGCCGCTAAAGATCATGTTCTTTAGCGACGCTTCAAAAAAAACGCCAATAAAGGTCATGTTCTTTAGCGGCTCTTCCTCGGAAACACCGCTAAAGAACATGACCTATAGCGGCGCCTACCAACAAACGCCGCTAAAGCTCATGTTCTTTAGCGGCACTTTATTCACAAACGCCGCTAAAAGTAATGTTCTTTAGCGGCATTTTTTTCCACAAACGCTGATAAAGGTCATGCTCTTTAGCAGCAATTTTCCACAAACGCCGCTAATTTTGGGATTTTTGTAAAATAAAATTTTCCATTTTTTCAACCCTCTTGTAGCAACAAATCAAAAACAACCAAATCTAAACCAGCCAAAAGTAATAAATTTATATAATATTTCAAATTAAATGAATAAAATAATATTAATATCAATAAATAAAATAGAATTAATATTATTTTTACAAAAATGTTAAAAGTTAAAATGATAAAAATATTTATGCAATACACTATGACGGCGGAAGTTGCGACTGCTGAAAAATCTTCATCATATTCTGAAGCTGCTGTTGGAGTTCGCCGTACTTTCTACTCTGCTCTACTTCTCTCGATGCCGCATCTGCTTTAAGTTGTAGCTGGAGTTCTTCATATTTCTTTTGAACCTCTGCTTCCCTCACTACCGCCTCTGCTTTAAGTTGCAGCTGGAGTTCTTCATATTTCCTTTGAACCTCAACTGTGGTCGCTTCCATCTCAGCCATCTGGTCTTTTAACCTCTGAACTTCAGCTTGAGCCTGACTCTCCGAAGGCATGTATTGCTGCGAGCTGGATCCAAAATATTGGGTTGGGCTAACAAAAGATCCTTGAAATCGAACCCGACCATACCTTTCAGGACCCAAAACTTCAGTAATAATCCTGTTATCAATGTCTTCAAGATGAACAGAACTATCACTAGAAGCAATCGCTTCGTACTCCGCCTTTTTATCCTTTAGTTTTTCCTAATAAATAAATCACATAGTTAGGAACGCAATATATATTAAAAAACAAATGCAACATAACAATAGTAGTATTATAAGCAATAAATTAAACCATTCGAAAATAAACACTATAAATAACTAAAACAAGTCAAATCGTATTAAGTAAACGTACCATAATTTCACCAGCTTCAGGAGTCATAGGAGATCCATCTTTCTTCCGATGTGTAATTTCAAAAAGTTGAATGCGTCCAACTTTTTGACCGGACGACAGTTCCTACAATATAGTAGTAAAAATATTATTGAATGGAAAGTTATACATATTTGAAAGTATTAAAAACTTAAAAATACCTTCGCCTCAACTACACATGCAAAACTTTTCGACCCAGCTGTGTGAGTGAATTTTTGTTTCTGTTTGCTGCTTTTTCCAACTCGTTCACGATCCTACGTTATGAAATTTTTAGTACATAGATAGTAAATACTATAAACCAAAATAATTACAAGAGTTTGGAAGTATGTCATACCTCGCCTTTCTTCGAATGCTAAAAACTAACCGCATCTTCCCATTGGCACCTCAGCATACCCGGCGGGACATTTTGCAATTTCTCATCGAGGGTTGTTTTTGTCTTATAATAATATTTCTTCAAAGTACTTTTCTGGTATCTCCATCTTTTTCCCAATGCCTTCTTTACATAAGTATTCGAGACCTCTAAAGCAAACCTCGCCTACAAAAAACACAAGTTAAGAAAGTAAATATAAATGAAACTAATTCCAAGTATTACATATGACATTAACATTTTGTTACCTTAATATTATCGACGGCTTGGTTTTTGTTACTATCGGGCATTTGATGCCATTACTCGTAGTTGATAGGCAACATATTCGCATTTCGTGCTAAAATGCCCATGTATCCTGCTAAAAGTCGAGCTTTTGATCCAACAAGCTGACCAAAACTATTTCTGCATACCTTGACACGCTCGACTGGATCTAACTCGTATAAATCTCTAAGTAGCGTACATCCTCGACCTTTGCGCGTCCCACCATTTTCAGTTGAAAAATGATATATTATAATATAAGAATTTGAAAAATAAATCAATTATAAGTCAACATGCTTGTAAATTAAATGTAAAATTGCTTTCAACTTCTGTAGGATCCTCAGGTGTAATCAGAACATTTTAAGATCCAATTACTGTCTATTGTTCACTATTTGTTTCTGCCGAGTTTGGATCATTTTGAACATTGCTTAGAATTTGCATTTTTCTTCTAGGCATTTTATCTACAATACACATAAAATAGTTGAAAACTTAATAACTAATTACAACGATAATAACACATATAAAATAGTTGAAATATATAATAAGACCAAGATTTAAATTATGATATTACATATAATTAAATAATCGTAAAATCTTACTACATCATTATTCGTAAATATTTTCATCCATATCCTGACGAACCCATTGAAATTGTGTACTAGTACTAGGGATATTATCGTTTAAGTTTTGTTCTGGAAAGGGCAAAGTTTCTGATCTATCGTCGATGTTATCTCTACTTCCACTGCCCATGTCAAACAAGTCTCTAGGGATGATACGGAGTACAACGTACCAACCCTCATCAGTTGGATCTTTTGAGTAAAAAACTTGTTTGACTTGAGATGAGAATACATACGACTTATCTATCAGTTGTTGTCCTGTGTGAATCAATCGAGTGAAGTTCACCATTGTAAAACCAAATTGATCTTGCTTAATTCCACAAGCAGTATTAACATCGGCCCAATCACCTCGAAATAAGACAACTTTCCATTTGTCGTAGTAATCCAACTCTATTATGTCAGTGAGAAGTCCAAAATATTCTACATTTCCCTCAACAGGATTATTGTCCCTAGCACTAGCATAACTTGTAATTAAGGAATTAACAACTATTCCACAATTTTGCGTTCTCCTCAATCTCTCGCGATATTTTGTATGAAATCTGAATCCATTGATGAGGAATGCACTATATCTTTTAACCACTCGATTTGGACCTTGGGAAAGCCATTTAACTTCGTCGTTGACGTTCTTCCCACTCCAAACCTATTGAATGGAAAGTAAACTGAGTAATTAAAAATGTTATGAGAAAACATTATTATTTGTCGATGAAAGCTCCAATTGCATACCGTTTGGCTTAACCATTCATGAAAAGATTCTGTGAACAACTTATTGATATCTCGATGTTATGTTCTTCGAGAACGCGAACGAGATCTCAATATTTGTTTGTACTCACTATGTTAAATAATGTTCACTTTGTTAGAAGATAAACAATTTTTAATTTGATAAATATTTATCAAATTTGTAGAACTTACTTCCGTAAAGGTTCCATTGATTCGTGGTGAAACAGAACATATCGATGTGCTTGTACCCACGATAAATTATCTAATTCTGCAATTTCAACTTTGACGATTGGTTCTCCAAAACTTTGGAACAAATAAGTATCGACGAAGTTATGGTCCGTGAGTCTAGCATTTCTATTTGGTCTGTTCAACCTTGTTTCAACATCTTCCAAATATCTTGAGCAGAAGGTCATACATTCCTCTGCCAAGTAGCCTTCAACAATCGATCCTTCTGGATAACGCTTGTTGCGGCAGTAAGACTTTAATTTGGATAGGAACCTAAACACGATATACAACATTATCAAAAGTTGTAACTAAAGGCATAGAGGTGAATGAAGGAAAATTTTAAAAAATTTAATTAACACCTTTCTATGGGATACATCCATCGATAGAAAACGGGTCCGCCAAGAATTGCTTCATGCGGGAGATGGATTATCAAATGAACCATAATGGTGAAGAAGGAATGTGGGAAGATTTTCTCCATGTTGCATAAAGTCAAAGCAGCTCGATCCTGTACCTTCTAAAGTTCTTGAATATCCAAAACTTTTCCACAAATGGCTTTCATTATATTGGATAGTTCAATTATACAAGACGTCACCTTCTTAGACATACAACATTGTAGAGCAACTGGCAGTAAATCTTGCATCAAGATGTGATAGTCATGTGATTTTAGCGAATATAATCTTCGATCTTTAACACTAACACATCAAGATATATTTGATGCATACACATCTGGAACCTTTATATCCTTCAACACAGTGTAGAACACTTCTTTCTCTGTCTTCGACATTGAAAAAATAGAAGGCGGCAATCGATATTTCCCATTCAGAAGTGGATTGGGATGAAGATCAGGCCGAATTCTCATTTGGACTAAATCAATTCGACTCTGAAGATTGTCTTTTGATTTTCCGTCGACATTCAAAATTGTACCCACAATGTTCTCGCAGACATTTTTCTCAATGTGCATAACATCAAGATTGTGTCGTAAAAGGTGATGCTCCCAATAAGGCAACTCAAAAAAAATACTTTTTTTCCCACAAGTCGGCCTCATTAGGATCGTCCTCTTCATCAGAGTCATCATCAGCTTCATCATTTGATCTTCTATTTCTTTGCGTGTTTGGCGGTTGGTTCATCTTCCCATAAATGAAATTCATATCTTCCAACATGAACAAGATTTCAGAGCCAGTGGTTTGCGAAGGAGCTTCTCTGAACTCTTCAGTACTGTCAAATACAGAACTCTGAAATCTAAATCTATGATTTTTCGGTAACCACCGACGATGCCCCATGTAAGAGAACTTCTTCCCATTGTACAACCATTGCGAACATGTTTGTGCAGCAAAATAAGCACACACATAACAACCCTTGGTACTCCAACCGGATAAATTGGCATAAGCGAGGAAGTCTTTAATGGTCCACATCAAAGCTGCACGTAAATTAAAGTTCTCCTTTCTGAGCACATCGTATGTCTCGACACCAGCCCATAATTGTTTTAACTCTTCAATAAGTGGCTGTAAATAAATGTCGATATCATTCCCGGGCCCTTTCTCTCCAGGGATAATCATAGATAAGATAAGGGAAGATTGCTTCATGCAAATCCACGAAGGCAAATTGTAAGGAACAAGCACTACTGGCCAAGTACTGTACGCAGTGCTCATGATCTTGAAAGGATTAAATCCATCAGATGCTAGCCCAGGCCTCACACTCCTAGGATCGCTTCGAAAGCTTAGAAATTTATTGTCAAATGATTTCCAAGCTAAAGAGTCTGCCGGATGCCTTAATAATCCATCATCGGTTCATCCATCGTGGTGCCACGTCTTAGACTCCGCTGTCTTCGACGACATGAAAAGCCTTTAAAGCCTTGGTATCAGCGGAAAATACCGCAAAATCTTGACTGGCTTCTTTCTTGACTATGCATCATTTTCATCGTCGTTTCCATCTTCTGTGTTTCTACTTATCCAACGGGAGTTGCCGCATACATGACAACACTGTTGGTTTCTCCGATCGCCCCAATACAACATGCAGTCATTTGGGCAACTATGGATTTTGTTGTACCCAAGGCCTAAATCTTTTATCATTTTCTTCATATCTTTGCATGACTGAAGAATTTTTGCAAACGGAAACATTTCTCTCAAAAACTCTAACAGCATTGTCAACGAGTTTCCGGTCCACCCTCCCAAACATTTTAATTGAAAAAGACGAACACAGAAGGACATTTTTGAAAATTTTGATCCCTCATACAGTTCTTCATTCATGTCATTAAGTAGCGCGTAGAACTTCGCCGCTTCTCCATTCGGCTCTTCATAAGGTACACTACTTCCCAGTTTGATAAAAGCATTTCCACTAATATTACAATCATCAGATGCCACAAAGTCCGCTGGGAACGACTGGACACCATGATTGTGCATATTAAATGCATCCCGCAACATACCTTCCATGTCATCCCCTCTATCAGACTGATGGTAAGCAGTATCAGGATAAGATACATCCATCCTTGAAGAGGAAGTACAAGGCGGGCATTCTCCATGAAATAACCATTATTTATAACCCCGAACAAACCCATCAACAATTAGATGCTCATATACAACCTCACGATAATGCCAGTTAATGTTGACACAATTCTTACAGGGGCAAAGAATCATGTTCTCTTCGCTCGCATATTGAAATGCAAAATTTAGAAAACTCTGAACTCCATTTCGATAACTGTTGCTTACCCTTGACAAATTCATCCATGACCGGTCCATTTCTTAATTCTTGAAGTCTGATTTTCACCAGAAAATACAAGGGTACGTAAGTTCTTCACTTATATTTAAAATTAAATGAGTTATGTAAGTTATGATATGATATATATTTATGTATTAAGTAAATTATGTAAGTTATGTACTATATAAGTTATGTAGGCTATGTATTATGCAAGTTATTTAAGTTGTGTAAGTGTTGTATTATGTAAGTTATGTATTATATAAGTTTTATGTAAGATATGTAAGTTGTATTTTGTAAAAGTTATATAAGTTATGTAGGCTATGTATTATGCAAGTTATTTAAGTTGTGCAAGTGTTGTGTTATGTAAGTTATGTATTATATAAGTTTTATGTAAAATATGTAAGTTGTATTTTATGAAAGCTATATAAGTTATGTAGGCTATGTATTATGCAAGTTATTTAAGTTGTGCAAGTGCTGTATTATGTAAGTTATGTATTATGTAAGATATGTAAGTTTTATTTTATGTAAGTTCTGTATTATGTATGTTATGTAAGTTGTGTAGAATGTAAGCTATGTAAGTTATGTAAGTGGTGTATTATGTAAGTTATGTGAGTTATTATGTAAGTTATGCAAGCTTATATATAAGTTATGTATTATGTTATTATGTATTATGTAATTTATTATGTTACTATGTAAGTTATGCAAGTTTATATATAAGTTTCTATATAAGTTATGTAAGTTATTCTGGAATTAAGTTTTGTATTATGTAAGTTTAAATAAGTTATGTAAGTTATTATATAAGTTATGTAAGTTTATAACAAAAATTTATTTTTGTATTATGTAAGAAAATAATTGTGTAAGTTATGTATTATGTAAATTTATATATAAGTTATCATATAATATAATGGGATATAATATAATGCAAATATATTATGGATGCATTCTGCAATTTAAAACAAGAATAAGTACTAATTGGTAACACTGATTCTAGAACACATTGACCCATTTTCATTCGGCTAATTAAATTATAAATAGAAAGAAATGGGTTGGGTGAGAAGCATCAAATAATTTCAAAAACATCACTTCATGTTGATAAGATAAAATAATCAATAAGTTGAAAGAACATGTTTGGCATGCTATTCCTTGAATTATACTTGTATCCAACCCTGGTTTATTATTTCCTTTTTAATTAATTTAATGTCATAAGCAAATGTTAATTGCCTCTAAATCCCCGCCCTTACCAATAAATCCACAAAATTTAGTCTCTGAATTAAACAAAATTTCCTTGAATTTTAGTTTCTTTAATAATGTATCACTTTGATATTATCTCATTTCATCACTTATATATATATAAGACGGTAAATGACAGTTTCCAATCCAATCTACTTTATATAATCCAACATGACAACCAGAAAATGGATGAAAGACAATTATAACAAACAAACAAAGGGTATATATATCGAACTTAAAAATCATACTTAAAAACAACATGGCGTAATAGAAATAAACTTCAAAATCCAATTCATTACCTGGAAATGTATTCGGCTACACCACATGTAACAAAACATTCTTATAAATTAATAAATTAAACCCTAAACTACACATCAAATTTTCATACTAAAAAAAACAGTACCAGATGATTTCACTGACACCAACAGAGAATAAAAATTCACTTAACATTTAGTCCAAGCCATTTAACCCATTACAGTGATAATGAAAGCAATGATATTAAATGAAAGCATGAGTTCTGTACCTTCAGAACGATGAAGAAAACAGGCTGACCAAAGCAATGAAATGGATTGAAAAGAAAACCTATACAGAAACAACATAAAATCAGTTCCTAACCACTGAAACCATTCACAAAATAAATGAACAATCGAAGCAGTAAAGTACCTTCAGGAGGACTCACAAAATAGTAGAAGACCGAAAACCCTAAACACAGAGAATATTTTTTTTAATTCCAGTATCACCAACCAATAACAAAGCAGCATCAAATTAACAAATACCACAAAACCCAATGTATAAATACGCAGAATTGGACATTCGAACCTTAAATGATGTTCCTCGACGTTCTCCGTCTTCTTCGCCGCAAATAAAGTTAAAACGTACCAACAAATCGAATGTATGAAGCTTTTTTTATTGGTTTTTTGCAAGAAATCGAAAGAAACAAATAGAAATATGAAAGACATTGAGAAATTGGATGAGGGGAATTCGGAGACCATTCATGAAACACTTAGGAATTTGAGTGAAGAAGGGGATTTGGGGCTGGGTGCACGGATATACCCCAAAATTGATATACATACAAAACGACGCTGTTTAATTTTAATATTTTTTTGGTGCTTAAAGGAAAACGCCACTAATGTTACAGATTTTGCGGCGTTTTGAGAAAAAACGCCACTACCCAATAAACTCGTCAACGATACGGCGCCATTTTGCTCAAATTTAATTGTGTATTTGCGGCGTTTTGCGTAGAAACGCCACTAGATATTTTGATTTCTAATAGATTTTTAAATTGGATAAATGTTATGACATTATTTTAAATTTTAATATTTTATAATGAAATTATCCATTTTATTTCAATAATATTATTTTAAAATATGATACAGATTTAAGATATTATTTTTAATTATACAAATTTAATAAATTTCTAAATATTCAAATTTATAAATACTATCAATTTAAATACTATCAATATTCAAATTTATAAATATGTTTGCGGCGTTTATCTAAAAGCGCCACTAAAGCAATATACTGAAAGAAAAATGAGCTTTTTCGGCTAAGGGTTGGGATGAAATACAGGAATTAAAAAATCGACAGCGTCTTACCAGAATGCAAACTTGCAGCATTTTTACCCTAGCGCCAGTAATGCCGTTAATAGATAAGATAAAACGAAACCATTTTGTTTATACTAGAAAGAAACTTTGCGGCGCTTCTACCACAGCGCCGCTAATGCCTACCTTTAGTGGCGTTTTTAAAAAACGCCACAACTTATATATAAAAAACGGCACCATTTTATGTAAAGCTTAAAACATATTTGCGGCGTTTTAAGGAAAGAGCCACTATAGATAATGCCAAACGACGCAGTTTCTTAACTCATAATACACTTTTTTGCGGCGTTTACAAAAAAGCGCCAGCAAAAGCAAAGAACAAAATGGCCATGTTTTACTAACATTTGAATAAAATTTGTGGCATTTTTATAAAAACTCCGCTAATGCCTCACTTTTTGCGGCGTTTTCATATAAACGCCGCTAATGTTTATAATTTCTTTTAAATTAGAGAGAAAATAGTAACTAATAAGAATGAAGAGTAATGCATTTTTAAAAAATAATTACACATTTTAAAAAATAAATACATCAATATATTTTTATATTGAATAAATTTAAATATTTATGTATGCAATATAAATAAAAAATTATTTTAATTATATCAATATTTATGTTACTATTTTATAATATCTGGATCAAACTAATTAAAAGTTAATGTATACAATTGAACAATAAAACATTGTTCATGTGTGCTTTTGGGATTTAACCCATTTTGATATTTTTTTAAAATATTAATTTATATTTATATTTATATTTTTTACATGTATATTCTAAAATATCCAAGATTAAACACAAAGCTCCAAACCCTAAAGTGGAAACCCTAAAACCATCAACAATATAAAATACCAAACCATCAAACCCCAAAATCCAATCCCCACTATACTTAAGCCTTAACCGTAAATCTTAAACCCTAAACTATAAACCTTAAACCCCAAACCCCAAACTATAAACCCTAACATGTCAATTAACCATAAAACCCCAAACCACCAAACACCAAAATCCAATCCACACTATATCGTAAACATTAACCATAAATCTTAAACCCTAAACCATAAACATTAAACCCATAAACCATAAACAACAACCACCAAATCATAAACTCTAAACCCTAAAACTAGCCAAACCCTAAAGTCTAAACCGTAAATCATAAACCATAATCCTAAACCATATCTTCGGGAATTCGAGTGGCCAATGTTAGTTTAGTACAAAAAATATATTTTATATTCTTAATTATATTATAATAATATAGGTGTGCTACAAAGTGGCATGAATCCCAGTAAAATTCAAATGTTATTCTTTAATTAGTTTTCAAATAGTATCTTTAAACCTTGAACATCAAACCCTAAAACTCTATACCATTAACATTAATTCTTCAATTCTAAATCCTAAAATGGAAAAATAAATTAATTTTATTGCGGCGTTTTTACCTAAAACGCCACTGAAGTACTAAAAACGGCGCGGTTTTAGTTAACAATTTAGCGGCACTTTCCCTAAAGCGCCACTAAAAGTTGCTTTATAGCGGCGTTTTCAAATAAGCGCCGCTAATGCATCTAAAGGTCAAGCTGGAACGATGCGTTTTGGTCAAAACTTTTGTGGCGCTTCAGTAGAAGCACCACTAATAGTTTATATATAGCGGCGTTTTCTGGTAAGCGCCGCTAACGACGCTATAGCTCAAGACGAAACATTGCATTTCGGTTTAAAATTTTCTGGCGTTTTTTAGTTAATCGCCGCTAATTGCGGTAAATAGTGGCATTTTCAACAACCGCCGCTATTGGCTCTATACCTCAAGACCAAACGATGCGTTTTGGTTAAGATATTTTGCAGCGCTTTTTATAATGCGCCACTAGTTCTAATATACCTCAAGACCAAACGCTGCATTTTGGTTAAGATATTTTGTGGCGCTTTTTCTATTGCACCGTTAATGCTGTGCTTTAGCGGCGTTTTTTCATAAGCACCACTAATTCTAATATACCTCAAGACCATACGCTGCATTTTAGTTAAGATATTTTGCGGCGCTTTTTATAATGCGCTGCTAATTCTGTGCTTTAGCGGCGTTTTTCCATAAGCGCCACTAATTCTAATATACCTCAAGACCAAACGCTGCGTTTTGGTTAAGATATTTTGCGGCGCTTTTTATAATGCGCTGCTAATTCTGTGATTTAGCGGCGTGTTTTCATAAGCGCCACTAATTCTAATATACCTCAAGACCAAATGTTGCGTTTTGGTTAAGATATTTTGCGGCGCTTACAAATAAACACCGCTAATTGTGCTATTTAATGGTGTTTTTATAGTGCGCCGCTACTGCCGCTATTCCTAAAGATTAAACGATGCATTTTGTCAGCATTTTTACGGCGTTTTTGTTTAAAAACGCCACTAATGATGTTCTTTTACGGCGTTTTTTAAAAAACGCCACTACAGGCTCGACTTTTTGTTGCGTTTTACAAAGAGCGCCGCTAATGCTCGATTATTAGCGGCGTTTGTTGTTCAAATGCCACAAAAGATGCCGCTAAAAGCCTGTTTTGGTGTAGTGTAAGTACTATGAAGGAAGTGTTGCAAGTTGAAATGTGGCTTCTCTTATTCGTACCTTAATAGTTATAAAGGTGTGATGAGAAATATTGGTTAATAGTGGTTTAACTATTGATTGGAAGTCAAGTTGACTTTGTTCTGATAAATGAATAATATGTGGATATCATATGATAATACTGAGATCGAAGTAAAACGTAAGGATCCAAATTGAATATCGGTAAATGCATTTGTTTTTGAAGTGAATTACATATGTTCAATGATTACAGATTAAGATTGAGCCTTTCGGGAGACTCATAATGGATCTTATGCTAGGTGTCATAGAAGAAGTAAGGTGTATTAAGACTGAAAAGAGAGCCACCATTTGTCGTAAATTAATGAGAACATTATTGAGTTATATTAAGAGATTAGTTTGTCAATGGAAGTCAATGATATAAGAGACGTTGATGAGGCTTGCAATTCACAGTATACGAAGTCAATGATAAGAGTTCCATATGGATTTTAAACGGAAAATTCATCCAATTGTCATTGTTGTGGAAATTGAAAGTGTCATTGTGAAGAAAGACTCTCTACTTTGGCATTAAGGGAAACTAAACTCCAAATTCGTTAGACCATATTAAACTTAAGATAGACTAGATTATGCAATGTATTGTTTAAATGGGTAATCATAATTGAAGTGAATCCATAACGTCCTCTATGAGTAAGTGTTTTGAAGGAATAGATCTAATCTCTAGCTTGTTGTAATCACCAAAGTGATAATGTCATAATTTGAACTAGTATGTATAAAGTGGAACCGGTCAGAATTTTTTCTCGAGAAATAAGGGAAAGAGAATCAGAAGTATATAATTAGTTAAGAATTCCTTCGAAGGAACCATATTGTAGAGAATGCTACCTGGAGACTTAAGAAAGTTACTCGACTATGCTATTCTCAATTGTTTTACATAAGTACAAATTTCGAAGATGAAATCTTTCAAGAATTAGAGACTTGTAATATCTCAAATTTTTAGTATGGTAAGTGGTACTGAAAAAGTATAAAATATAATTTTTGGAAAATTGAGAAGATACTAAATAATTTCTTTTAAAGAATTTAAGGAAAAATTTGGAAAGGTAACTTGAGAACGAATGTGAATTTGTGATGAATTTGTTGTAATAGTTAATGGCATAATGATGATAAATGCAAAGTCAACTTTCATGTTTTAATGGAGACATCTTTATTGGTCTTCCTGGTCGAAGTGAAAAGACAATACATACTAACCATGAAGCCAAAATTAGTTGTATAACGGCCATAGAAACACTCAAAGAAAATGACAACACCACGGAAACGCCTACCACTGCTAATATTGGTGGGTTCAAATATATAATTGCCTCCCAAACTCTTTTTGCTGATTCTATAATTATTTTCGTGTAATAATGGCTTCGGCTATTTTCTTGTGTGTGGGCCTTCATTTGATGGTTGTCACAATTTTTAAATATAAATATGTGTTTAAAATAATATACAACGAATAATAAAATGTAAGATTTGAAATTAATAATAGCACACATGTAATATACGAAATTAAAAAAAATTGTGAGTAAAAGAAAATTGAAATTGATACATCATATTAATAATATTAAATGTACTCGAATTATTTTTTAGATATTTTTTTTCTATAGCAAGTCAAAAAATTCTCAAGCTAGTGAAAAAATTCAATATTAAAAAAATTAAATATCAAGTTTATACATAATCGGTAATTTTATACAGATACATAAATGGGTGAGAGAAAACATTTTATATTAAAATTTTACTTAAGAATTATTACCGATGTAATGGTAAAAAATTTGTTTATAAATCTATTAAACATGGGCATGTTAATTTTAGTTCTTTTATTTAAAAGCTATGTAAAAGCATGAAAAGACAAAAAAAATGTCATTAAAATAATAATTGTAATCATTTATTAAAAGAATATATTAGTGATTTTTTAACCGAGTTGTTGCTCGATTAACTCGTGACACCAATTCAGAAATTTTATCGATAATATAGATATTTTTAAATTTTAATAGTTGCATCATTAATTGATTAGATTAAATTTCATATTTAACTTTTTAATCCGTTGCACCAACTCAACCAATAATTTTATTAATAATATAGATATTTTTAAGTTTTAGGATTATATTTCGTATTTAATTTTTGACTTAAGGGTGTAAAAAGCCCTCAAACTTTTTCAAAAAGAAAAAGAAAAAATTAAGCTCCTATTTTTTTTTTGCACTCAATTGAGTACTTGAACTTTCAAAATGCATTAAAAAGATCCTCAAACTTTTAAAAAAGACAATTAAGTCCCTACTTTTTTTACACTCAAGGGATACTTCAATCGCCAAATTGCATCAAAAAGGCCCTTTGGCCGTTAAAATTAATTGCCCCTAAATTTTTTCAGTTAAAGCCACCACATGTCACAACCACGGCGTGACATGTGGCAAAAAAAAGATAAAAATAAAAATAAATAAAAGTTATAAAAATTATAAAAATTATTAAATTTTAATAAAATATATATTTAAATTTTATTTAGAATTAGAAAAAAAATATAAAACTCATAAAAAATTATAAAAAAAATTGTAAAATTTTATAAAAATCGTAAAAAATTATAAACTATATAGAAATATAGCAAAAATTATAAAATTTTATAAAGTTGTAAGAAAATTATAAAAAATGTAAAGAAATATAAAATTCGTAAAAAAAATATAAAAATTATTGTACCAAAAGAATCATTTTATATTTTTCGATAACTTTTATTGATTTTTATTTTTTATCATTTTTCTTCATATGTCACGTTGTGTTGTAACCGCCTCTCCCCCAATCAATGAGGGAGAGATAAAATCAACACTCGAGAATGAAAATAAAATATAATAATTGCGATTTTACTGCAAGTGTGACAAGTCAGTTGTAATATTTGTAGTGTTACAATGGAACATTAGAGTATTCCAAGGATCGAACCCAAGAGAATCGTGGATTGAACGATTTCTAAATAACGTGTGCGTAAAATAAAGAGTCAAACCAACTAATTGCAAAAGATTATATTACAGCAAATCATGAAGTCAAGAGAAATTAATCTAATTTACTATCTAGAAAGCAAGGACTAAATTGTAAAACGTGTAAAGTTATGAAATCAACAATTAAATAACAAACGGTGGTTGATTGACATTGATATGGTTCACTAATCCTCGAATTAGTGATCCAAATCGCTAAAACTCCCAAAATGACTCCATTTTACCTATCGGTCTCAACTCTACCAAGTTAGACAAATTAACCTAGATTATCTCTTGGTCTCACCGGTTAATCTCAATCTCACTTGCCTAGATGTTCCCTTATGGTCGTCAATCCTAAGTTTTTAGCTTCATTCAAATTAGTCCAATTTATTATGATCTGGTCCTTCATCCAAAAATTAGCTCACCACATCTCCATCAGTCAACCCCCCTTAAAGGTTTAGCTACTCATGCTTGAAATAAAGCTAACAACAATGAGAATGAAAAACATGGAAGCTATTAAAGAAAGCTTGAGAAAAATATAAAAGTTGAGATTTTTATGCAAGAAAACTTAAAAGGCAAGTAAAGAGAGAAATTCGACAATAAAATCTAAAGTAATAAACATAAAAAGAACAAACTTTAAAAAGTGCAAAGTAAAAGAAACTAAAACACATTAAACTAAATTTGAAAATGTCTTACAATCAAGGTACAGAAACTAAAAATGCAAATAACCCTAAGCTGCAATTATAGTTAACTTAACTAACACTAAGAACAACTAAAACAAGAAGAAAAGTTGCTAGGAAATGTAAAATCTACAACTAAGGAAATGAAAATAAGAAACCCTAAAGGAAGAGGAAGAAAAACTAAGAGAAAACCTAGAGAAAACTAAACCTAAACTAAGATAATGTGACCTTTTTTTTCCCTCTGAACTAAAATTTTGCTGATGTAGCAACTATTTTGACCCAATTCTTGCACCCAAAATACCTTTGAATGGGTCTTCTATGATTGATGCTTTGGGTGGACAAAGACTACCCTTTTCGTCAATTTTTGCCCCCTCAAAATTTCAGTATCGCGATACCAAAGAAGAGGATATTGCGATACCTCAGATAGTTTCAAACTTGGGGGTGCTTCTTGGCTGGTGAATATCGCAATACCACTGAAGGGTGGTCTCCAATCTCATGTCTGTTGGAGGTATCGTGATTTCAAGGTTTGGATATCGCAATACCCTCTCTTTTGGTGTCATTCTCACCCAATTTCAGCCTCCAACATATCCCTACATCACTCAACCATAGGTTAGGGCCCCTAATGACACTATTGGTCAAAGTGGGTCTCAAAATGAGTAAAAACAAGACATTTACACTTATTAAATTAAAACCTAAAAATTATGAAAATAACACTACTTTGCTTGAGAATAAGCTCCTTAAGTACATCGAAAAAGCCTAATTTGTCATATCAAATTACGACAAGTCATGTTGCGGCGCATGATGGATTTAACTGGAAATAAAACTAGAGTTGTTAACTTTAACCGTCAACGGTTAAAGTTAATGGTTAAAAGGTTTTTTTTATACATTTTATACTTTTTTATGATTTTTATAATTTTTTATAGTTTTTTTACGATTTTTATAATTTTTTTTCTAATTTTAATATTTTAATATTTTTATATTTTTTATTAAAATTTAATAATTTAATAATTTTTATTGATTTTTATTTTTTATCATTTTTTTGTAACATGTCATGTTATGGTTGTGACACAGGGTGGCTTTAACTAAAAAAAATTAGGGGCGATTAACTTTAACAATCAACTATTAAAGTTAACGGTTAAAGGGTTTTTTGATGCATTTTGACATTTTAAGTACCCAATCGAGTGCAAAAATAGGGGCTTAATTGCTTCTTCTTTTTTGTAATTTTTAGGGTCTTTTTGATGCATTTTGAAAGTTTAAGTACCCAATTGAGTGCAAAAAAAATAGAGGCTTAATTGCTTTTTTTGAAAAAGTTTGAGGGCCTTTTTGATATATTTTGAAAGTTCAAATACCCAATTGAATGTAAAAAAAAAATAAGAACTTAATTATTATTTTTTAAGTTTGAGGGCATTTTACACCCTTAATCCTTAATTTTTTGACAATTTTTTCTAGCCGTAGGGTGAGAATCCTAACCATATAAAGAAAAAAGAAAAAGAAAAACGATTGATAGTAAAGGATTTACGTGAAACAAGGAACAAATCTAAGCAACAAAAACTACATTAAGAAAAGTTTAATGCACATTTTAGTCCCTAAAGGAAACCGTTTCGAATTTTAATCTTTAATATTTTTCTTGATTTTAATGTTATCAAACGTTTTCAATTTAATTTTTTGAATGTTAAAAATTATCGAATAAGATAGTCAACCAATCATACGCTATAACATACCATATTGTGATGTCATCATGAATGACATCATTCGTGAAACCTTAAAAATATTTTAAAAAGTTGGAAAAATATAAAAATACAAAAATATAAAAAAGTTACTACAATTTTTTTTAAAATATTAGAAATTTTATAAATTTTCTAAACCACATTTAATAGAGCTTGAACATGAGATTTTTGTCTCTTGGAAGGATACTCATCTACGATAATTGTTGTATAATTCAATAAATCGAAATTTATAATTGGTAAATCTTTTTAAGTGACAAATTTAGATAAGTTTTTTTAAAAAATTATTTAAAAAATAAAAATAATGTTATTTATATTATTTAAATAATTTAAAAATTTGTCCAAATTTATAACCTAAAAATAACTATCAATTATAAATTTTGATTTATTGAATTTTAAAATAATTATTGTAAGTGGATATTCTTCCATGAGACAACAGTTTCATATTCAAGCTCTTGTAAATGTGATTTATAAAGTTTTATTTTATTTTTTAAAAAGATGTTAGTATTTTTTCTATTTTTAATAATTTTTTGTAAATTTTAAATATTTTGTATTTTTTATAATTATTTGTATTTTTTTCATTTTTAAAGATTGTAAAGGTTTTTTGGATGATGATGTCACAATGACATCATTGTATATCATGCGGTAACATATGATTGAATGGATATCCCAACAAGTGTTTTTTTTTTATGTGTAAAGGATTGAACTAGGAACGTCTGATAAAGTTAGGGACTAAACTGAAAATGTTTGATAACATTAGAGATTGAAGTGGACAAAAGAAATTAAGAACTAAATTGGAATAAGTGGTATACTTTGGGAACTGAAGTGTCCATTAAGCCTTAAAAAAATCCTAAACATCAACAAGTTTTAGTTGTAATGGTAATATACATTATACTCCTAACAAAAAGATCTAAGTTAAACTTAAAAGATGATATTATTGGAAGGGGCAACCAAAAACTTCGAAAAAAAGTAATTTGTATGGTAAAAAGACAAACAAAACAAATTGATTGCTTTGTAAATTGTAATATGTGGTTGATATATTTCATAAGTGAAGTTAAAACGTGACCATACGATCCCCTTTCCAACTGAAAAGAGCAAGCTATTATTGACTATCATCCCATGGCTACAGTGCAGGTCGATGCTTTAAGCCTTCAACTCACGGATGCCTTGCCAGCCACATTAGCCTTCAAGATTGAAATGGTAAAAGAAATACATACAGTTGAATACAAAAATGTCAACGAACAGTAATGTTTTGATTCGCCTTAATCATTGTCGATACGTACATACATACTCTTTTAACACGTTTCCATTAATCTTTAGAAATACATAAACTCGACTGTGTTTCGACCCACGGACACCTTGCCTTAAGTTGTTGTGCTTTTGTTCTTTTTGAAAGTTGTTGGTCATTGATTTTTTGTTGGAAGCTTGCAGCCTATTCTATAGGTGTTATATCAATTGACTATGGTTGTAGTTTAATATAATATCAAAAGTAATTACACATGTTAATAGGTTCAAGATATGGTCTGATTGATCGAATCCCAAAATATTATTTTACTAATTAGAATATAATTAAACATTAATATGTGAAATCATTCCTGCATTAATGTTTATATACTTTTATTATTAAATTTAAATAATGATTTTATTTATTAAAATTAGTTTGGCTCTATTTTCTCTCTCATTTTAGACTCAATTTTGATAAAATTATCTTCATTTAGGCTAAAAATTCAACAAAAGATCTAAGACTTTTAGTTGGGTTGGTCCATATCATCGTTAAGATGATATTAGATGTATTTGGATTCTTAACATTTTCAATCTTCCTTTTATGTGTAAGCTTTGATTTTCTTTGTCTCAAAATAATTCACAATTAAGGGTGAAGATACAAGATTTGAACTATGAAAAAATATGGATAATTATTAAATTAATAATTGATTTCTCTTTCATTTTCTCAAAGAGAATTCAAACAAGATGGCCTAGAGTAGGATTAGTGATGTGGTGGGAAGGGGAAGGGGTTTTATCTACCCTTTTACGTGTTTGAAGCAGGGTACCACTTTTCACATCCCTAGTTCGGTTGGAGTGTTGAATGATTTTGGTATTTCCCTTAGATAATTCCTGGTTCTAAGAAGAGAGCTCAAAGGTGGCCTCGCTTGAGAAGTAGAAGGAAAAATTGCAAAAGCAAGTCCCGGAGTTTGATGCAAAGTAGGGAAGATGGTGAGGGAACACCCCCCAAGAAAGTTATGTTGAAAAAATCAGTTTGAAAACAATTTTAAGGCACATCAAAAGTTTAAAAAATTTCAATAAAAATCGATTGGTTGTACTTGTGTTCTTAGATAAAGCGGAATTTATCGTTCTTGTCTTTCAACCTCATGATCTTCTCTGCTATTTTCAACCTCAATTTGTTAAAGTGTTGGTTCTATTCGCAAACCGATGAAAACTTTAGTGAAATTTATAAGAGTTAGAAACCGAAGATATGGACCATTACAAATGTCTATTACCATTACAACTAAAACTTGTTGATGTTTTGGATACTTAACAAAATTTCAAATTTTTTAACAAAATATATCATAATCATAATTAAAAGAAAATTTTATTCTGAGAGGAAATAATTTCAATTTTTCGGTCCCCCTACTTAAGATGAACAATGTCCTCATTGGTAGAAGTGAATAAATACTATACACCAGGTAGGATTCTAGAAAAGATGAGGTGAGTCAATTTGACTGCTTAAGTACCAAGCTCTCTCTAAATCCAATCCTAGACATGTATATATCTATTGCCACACTTTGTATTTTGCAACTTGTTCATTTTTATTTATGATTTTCACCTCTTGCTTTATTATGCGAAAAATAAAAATCCTAATAGAACCTAATCCTAAAACATTAAATAACCTAGGAAAGAAAAGAAAATAAAGTAAAGATCCCCCCCCTTTTTATTTATTTGCAGATCTCTTAGAATTTGACTCATCTTTTTCCTTCATTGACATTAAAGTCCATGGTTCGAGTATAAAGTCTGGAAATTCAGGCACAAAAACAAACGGGTTATGAAATATATATTTTTCAAATGTATCTCTGACTAATTCATCTCGCATATATTTGGTATCTCCAGTAAGCTTGTTGCTGCAACTGCATGTGTTGCAGCTTAGCCATTATATCAAACTGTTCACTTCGTGAAATGGTGCTAGATAAAAGGACTCTCAGCATAGAACTTAGGAAATCTGTTAAGAGTGGTTTCAGTTTTGGGCAGGTGGGTGAGTAGCTGGGGGTAAGGTTTAGAGTTGAAGAGGGTGGTAGTTTTAAGGATAGTTTAGGTGCGGTAGTTGGTGACTTCGAATGAAGATGTTTGGGGTGGTGATTCAGGAGTTAAGGGCTGCAACATCAAGGGGTTAAGTTAAATGCACTATTGGGCTACTTGGGAGTAGAGGTGGAGCAAGGTAAGGGCTATAGGTTTGTGCGGAAAGTGGTTGAATATTTCCCTTCCTAACAGTATCTTAAGCCTAATGGCAGCTCCTTTTTGGATCCTAAGCTCCTATATTGAAAGTAAACTAAAAAAAACTCAAAGAAATTAGTGCTTGGCTTCAAACTTAACCCTTTATTTAACAAAACAAATACTTAAATTCTTCAGTCTATTAAGAAAAATATATTTCAAAAAATTACATTAAATTAAACTCTCAGGAAAGATAGAAGGGGTCACAGATGGTCCCGCTTAAGTCCCAATCTCCTAAACAAATTTTTAATTAATGTAATGAACCAAAGAAAATTTTATCTAAGTCTACCATTTTATTTAAATGAGAAAAAAACTAAAAATATAAAATAACGATAGAGAAAGTGAAGAGAACTCCCTCTATTTTATTCAAGATCGTCATTGACCATGGTGGTGTCAAATGGCCATTTGTCATACCAACCATAACCATCTAGGAAGAAATCATATTATTTCCCATCAAATCTGTCTAACATCTTATTAGGGAAAGAAAACCTGGAATGATCTTTCTTGGTGGCCTTGTTTAACTTCTTGTAATTCCTACAAATCCTCCAACCTATGACACGAATATCTGCAATAATCCATCCAACATCCTTCTTGTGCTTTTCCAAAACAACAAATGACTCTTCTTCTTGATTCTTGGTGAACTCAACCGAAATCATGATAGGTAAAAATGAAGATAAACTCAAATAATCATATTTCAAATGAAGAGGCAAAGTTTTCAGTTCCAATTCGACTGGCTCTTCAATCAACACTTTTGGATGTGTGTACTCTCGAGATAATAACTCTAATGATTCTAGTGGAACTTCCTATGTGAATCCCTTCGTTTTAGCTTTTAACAAAGCCAAAAATTCCTCGTCTTCATCATCACTTGACGAATCCACTAGCAGAATACATTTTGATAGATCATCTACAGAATTGAGCTCTAGCTCTATAAAAGTCAGCCATTCCATCTTGGAAATAGTAGAATAGTCTTCAACTATATTTGGGGATTTAGCAGCATCGAAGTCACTAAAAGTCACCTCCTCATCAAAAATTTCTTTCAACTGAGTATCCCATTGCTGCTTCTAAAATCGTTGAGGATATGGAAATGGTGGAATCTTAACTTTAATCGGACAACTCTTCTGTGGAGATTTATCTGCATCCGACAAGAGTGTTAGATAATCAAAACTAATTGGTTTAGAGTTTACCTCATCAAGGATCACTAAATCTGACTTCTGTGATACAAGAATTTCAACACTTGGTTGAACTTCCTCTTTGTCTTGAGCTACAATAGGCTCATCTTGAACTTCAACCACCTTGGGCTCCAATGTCTTTCCACTTGGCAAAGAGGTTGCTTTGCAATGTTCTTTGCCTAAAATTCTTGGATTTTTTGTGTCACTCAGCCAAATACCTCGGGGTTTATTTCAAAGTTCATTGGTTAGCTGACCTATTTGATTCTCCAGATATCTTAAAATGGTATCATTTTTCGTTATGTATGCCTTCAACAGATTCTCAAGACCACTTGAAGATTCAGTTGGTGAGGGTTGTTGCACTTGTTGAGAATATTCCAACAGATAATTTGGTCAAAATGGCATAACAGAGTCGCTATGGTCTGCCCATTGATTACTTCATGGAGAAATTGGATGATTCTGCCATGAAGAGTTGTAAAAATTTGATTGCGAACCATTCCAATTCTGATTTCCCATGTAATAATTTGACTCTTGATTCGATGGACAATTTTCAAAGAAATGGCCATCTCTACAGTATTCACAAGAAATATTTTCGAACTGGTTCGGTTGCTAACCTGACAGATTACCATTGAAACCATTAACAATTATGTTCTTAAGCATAGAAGACATAGAGGATACCTGGGCTGCCAAAGAAGCAGGTGTGTCTGCTTCATGTACTCCTACTACTCGTCTTTCTGAGACTGCTCGGTTGGTTGGCCACTGATAGTTATTGTTTGCAATTCTTTCAATAATCTTGTAAACATCATTATAAGACTGAAAAAGAAGGGTTCCATTTGTCGAAGCATCCACCATCATTCTAGCATGAATATTGAGACCAATATAGAAAGTCTCCATTTGAACGCAACAAGGAATGTCGTGATGAGGGCACTTTCATAATAACTCCTTGAACCGCTCCCATGCCTCATATAAAGATTCTTCGTCAAGTTGCTGAAATGAAGTGATTTCATTTCAGATCTTGGCGGTTAAAGATGGAGGGAAATATTTCATTAAGAAACGTTCAACCAACTCTTGCCATGTAGTCATAGAACCGGGCTGTAGGGAGTCCAACCACGCTCATGCTCTATCTCTTAAGGAGTATGGAAATAATCTAGGTCTCAAGGCGTCCTCAGTCACCCCGACTAGTTTAAATGAGTCACACACTTCCATGAATGGTTGAAGATGATGATGTGGATCTTTAGTAGGAATCCCACTAAATTGACCCATATTTTGCGACATTTGGAACATGACCGGCTTCAGCTCGAAATGTTGTGCTTCGATTTCCTAATACTCAGATTGAGCTCGTTGAATAGAGGAATGGCATATTATTGAATGACACAGTTTCTGTCATCGGCAAGAATGATCGGATTGTGAGTATTATAAGCGAATGTTCTTCTTATATTTTGGTTTGGATTTTCAAAATTCATGTCTTCGGTCCTTCTTTAGTTCGCTTGTCTTCTCCTTTGTCAGAAAGTCCTTTCAATTTCAGGGTCTACGGGGAGTAAGTCAATAATTTGATCAATACTCATAAACACCCGAAACAAACACAAAAAAATGGAATTAAAATTTAACAGAAAATAGACCAAAATGCAAAATTAACAATTTCATAAATAATGTCTTTCAAAACAGTCCCTGGCAACGGCGCCAAAAACTTGGAACGACAGAAATGTGCAAGTGTACACAATCGCAACATGTAATAAAGTGACAAGTAAATGTCGAGTTATCATACCCATAGGGACTGTGAAAAGAATTATTTATGAATGAAATTTTAAAAACATTTTGGTGAAGAAAAATATTTTTATTTGAAGAGGCGATTAAAAACTAGGATTTAAAAAAAGTAAAATAAATAAAAATACAATAAAAACGATTTCAAAATATGATTTTAACCAAGATGACACAACTTTGTTAGATTAATTACATTTCTTAACTTAGAATTACTAAACTCATGTTTATGTTGTTACGAATAAATTCACAGCAACTCGGTATTTGCTAAATTATGAACATACTTACCTACCAAAATCCATTTATCTCTTGACTATATCTCTATGTCAATTCAACCGATTAAACAAATTTTAATAAGCAAATGTGTTGATGCACATACATACTTATGAAATTAAAATAATCTCTTATACATATCTCTATGCCAATTCAAACAATAATTCAATCTCATAAGCACACGAAAGATTACGTGAGGTAACAATTTATTTCTACCTTGAAAAAGTTTAATCACAATAATCTTGCAAGTTATGCAAGGCTAATGTATCGTTGGATACCGTTGCTAATTTAACCTTCACTTATTTTAGATGATTAAACATGCACTGATTAAAAATCATGTCAATTAATTATAATTTCAATCCGTTTAAATATTTAATTCATTAGTTACCTTACAATTGTTATGCAAGAATAACTTAGTCATGGTTTTACTTAATCAAACATCTTACCGATGCCTATAATAACACAAATACAATTTTAATAACTCAAGTAGATGAAATGCAATCAACCTAACACGAACTAAATTGAAGCCATATTAATTAAATTAAACATATCAACATCACAAATATTCATAGACATGTTCATAACAACAACAATAAATTTAAAAGGATAAGGAACAAGAATCAAATCCAGTGTTTCTCTGAGGCTTGACTAGTTTGCTCCACTCCTCCTTCCCCGCTTGTTCTTGTTGAGCCAAAACTTCCAAAAACACTTGAATGCTACTCCAAATGGTGGTTGAATGAATCTTTTTCAAGAGGTGAAATCGACAAGGGAATGAGAAAGAAAATGAAGAATAATGAAGAGAGAAAACTGAGAGAGAAGAGAAGCACGAATGGTTTTGAGATGTGTTTGAAGTGAGCAACCAATGGGGTATTTATAGGTTGAGAAGGCTGCTAAAAATAGCCAAAATCAGCATCCAAAGACTCCCCCCATGGCCGACCACACATGTGGCATGTTTGAAAATTTCAAACATGCTATTTTTAGGTAGGGGCAAATCTTGAAATACATGAATAGTGGAGGGGTTTAAATGCAAATTGAAGGAGTTTTCAAGGGCCATTTTGCAAGCCAAATAATCAGCCAAACAAGCTGATTGGGTCAGCATGTGGGATGGTTTTGGGCTGTCCAGTGCTCGGTTAGATCAGCTTTCTCGGTTCAGCTCAACTAGACCCCTTTTCATAATTAATTAATAATAATTTATTTAACTCAAATTAAATTGGATTAAAATTAAAATTAATTATATTATGAATTAATACACATAATTTGTACCGTCTTAGGCTAAAAATTTAATTCCCCTTGATGCTTCAAAATTGCTTCTCGATTTTGCGCTTCTAGCAGTGTCTGCCGAGCCTTTTTCGCCCTTTGTGAAAATTTGTCGAAAATAATCAAAGTTAATCAAAATTTGATATAAAATTAATTAAAATTCAACATGTTCATAATCTGAGTGCAATTTAATTTTTTTATAATTATTATATATTTTTCAACAAGAATTTGACCGAAACTACATGAATTTGAGTTAAAAATGGCATGAAAAAGTGTGTATATTTTCGTGTTTCTAGCTATGTCATGCAAAAGTCGTACACCCAGTGTACCAAATTCTGGCTCTATTACCAAATGAACTCAAACTATCAGTACATCAAAGTATATAACTCATGCACACATGAGTCATCACTTACTCAGGATTGAGATAAGTCACACTATGATCATCATTAGTAAAAAAAATCCTTAAATGGATCTAGTATTCATTCTACTTTAGTTATGTCCGATGTACTGTTAGTCCAAATAGTCGCACCTATCTATTTTCTGGGAGTCATCTACTCTGATACCTAAAATAATGTATCTCCCCATTTGGATTTGATAAATGAAATATTAGTCTTTTAATCGATTTGCTCAATCTCGATTAGACTAAGGATTTGTTTAGATTATCTACTAATACAAGTTATCTTCTCGCATTATGATTTAACCACATGATGCAATTTAGTATTAGTTAAACGTTAAATAATCAATGAGCTAGAATTTGCTTTCATTTTGTTTTTTATGCAAAAACCACTGAGGACAATGTAAAAAATATATTAATGATAATGATGGAGTTTTATTAAACCAATATGTTTGATAAATTACAAGTTCAAAGGTGTAAGTACTACACTAAGGGAACTAGATCTAAGTAGGTTAAAGAATTAGAAGAGTAGCTCACCAAAAATGTTGATGAGTACTTGAAGATTGTTGAGGGGGCTAAGGTGAAGGCTACTATTGATTTGGATGTCATGTTGGGTAAATTCTAGACTTAACAATGCTCGGTATCCAAGTAGCCCATGGCCCCTTGTATTTGCGAAATTAAAATATAAGTTTTGTTTTAATGTTCTTGAGAATTTCAATGCACATTATCCCACTAATGTTGAGTGGGAAGCTTTTAAAGAAAACTCTCAAGCACTCTATCCTCTACCCACAACTCATCATATTGTTAAAGAAAATGGCAAGGAGGAAAATGTTGTCATTAATGTTGTTGGCAATGAGGCTCCTCTTTACACTTCTATTAATCCTTTTTTATTGATAGTTCCTTCATTAATCCTTTTACGAGCAAGACCCCTTAAAATGTTTCTATTGAGATTTTCTAGTGTAAAACTTTGCAAGCAAACCTATTATATTTAGGGTGAAAATGGTGGTTGGTTGCTGTAAGTGGTTTGAGTTTGTAGGTGTATATGCACATGATCTTAATGAATGGGATCCTAAGGGTGTAAGTAATATAGATTACTATCGTCAAAGTTAGATTATTCACCATAATGGATGGGAAGAGGTTTAACTTGATAACTTTGGCTCAAAATCTCATGTTGATTGATCATTTAGGTTGGTGTTGGAAGAGTGACTAGATGGTGCTCTTGTTGTGTATTTCCTAAGATCTCTTGGTTGTGAAAGTTAGGGTTATTTTTGTTGGGTAGAGACATGGTTTTTTCTTCAGTTTTCCACAAATGACACTAATTGTTAATACAAAATTTTGAGGTGGTACACAAAGATGTGTTAAGAGCCACTATTAGAGGTTTGAAAAGTTGTAGAGAGTTGGGTAGAGTTCTAATAAGGTATTGAGTGCTTGCCCTCTTCTTAAAGATATATGGGGTTTAAATAAAGGAGATTGGTGTTGGCTCCCTCTGGATAGATATCCTAAGGTTTGGGGGGTTATAGAGTGGTACCAACAGAGCCTTGAAGTGCTCTACTAATATGTGATTGGATGAGACTTAACTCTATTCTTGTAGAGACAATGACAAACCCTAAATAAACTTTATGGGATGTGATTGGAGGAGTTTTTGAGTGGATCCTGATATGAGCTGGTGGCGGCCCACGTGAAGAGCACATGGAAATATGACAAGTGTCTCTATAAGAAAGCTTTCAATGGTCAAAGTGGTTGACTTGGCAATACCTATGAGGTGATTAAGTATAATAATATTGAAAATTGAATTTATATTAATATTTTTATATATGTAAAAAAAATTAACTTGGGAACTTTTTTTATTTTATAATAAAAATTATATATTGGTTGCGTATATTATTATGTTATGTTAAATCCCCAAATTCAACTTTTGAAATTGTCATGAAGGTGAGTTTAACTGGTTAAGTTGTAAAAGCAAAACATTAATTTGTTTATTATATTCTCAGGTTTATATTTATAAAAGAATATTGTTTAAGTGTATTCTTATTAGAGGTGGGTCGGGCCAAGTTCGGGCTAGACCCAGAAAAAATTTTGGCCCGTGTTTTAGGCTCGGGCCCAGCCCGGCCCGAAATATGGGCTTGAAATTTTGTCCAAGGCCGGCCCAGGAAAAAATTCCTAAGCCCGAGCCTGACCCGACCCGGCCTATTTTTTTAATAAACACCAAAAAATATTTTAAAATAAAAAAAATAAAAAAAAAGTATTTTAAAAATATTTTAAAAATAAATAATATATATTTATTATATATTCAGGTCGGGCCGGGCTGGGCCCGGGCCAAAAAAGTAGTGCCCGAGGCTCGGCCTATTTTCTAAACGGGCTTTGTTTTTTTGCCCAAACTCATATTTCGGGTTTATATTTTTATCCGAATCCTCCCATATTTTGAGCAGGCTGTCGGGCCGGGCCGGAACGCCCGGCACATGAACACCTCTAATTCTTATCAGTTCACTAAAAGACTTTTCAAACTCAAGAAGCCATGCCTAATTCACTTCAACCTTATTATACCTTTTCTTATTTGACAAATACTTAATTAGAGGCACATCACTCACTTTTATCATGTTTATTTTGAGATATTCATTTCTATCCTTACTTTTTAAAATTATTTCATATAATTTAAACATTTCAGTGTCATTTAAATCTGCATGTCATACCACATAAGAAACAAATATAATCTTTACCTATGGGATTAAATAAAATAATATATATTTAAAATCTTTGGAACAATTTTATCAGTTAATAGTTAATCACAAAATTGTTCCTCCAATTTCACTCTCCATATCACTAAAGCTGAAAATAAAAGCAGCAGGCAAATGTACCATCGATTACCCAAATAAATATTCACAAAAAATTATTGATCTACCACTGCTACATTGCTTAAGCCTAAATTTAAAAATTCGATCTAAATACTTTATATGAGATTAATTTGACTCATAAACACCTCTAACTATATTTGAATAATTTTTATGATAAATGTAATTAAAATTTAATGTTAATACTTAATACTAAATATAAAATATTTTTAATAAAATTTTAAAAAAATAGCAACAAAAGTGGCAGCTCCTGTGACTCGTCAACGCGAAGCATGCGTAAACAGGCCGCCGCACTTAGCTTAGCTAGTCATTGGTCAGTCACTTACCAAATTGCTATTTTATTCCTAATAAAGCATGATGTGGCAAAACAGAAACGTGTAAACAATACACTTTGACACTCCATCATAATATTTACTGCAGCCTTGAAACCTCACATTTAGTCGCATTTCAATACGGATAAAGTCATAATAAATTTTGAGGGTTGGAATAAAATTTTAATTTTTTATAGTTTATATTTTTATAATTTTTAAAGTATTAAATTAAATTTTTATAATTTTAAAAGTTTAAAGTGTTATTTTATTTTTATTAATTTAAAATTTTAAAAAATTTAAAAAGTTTAAATAACAATTTTTTATTTTAAGAAGGTCGAAGTCAATACCAGCCCTTTAAAATCGCCTTTTGAGCCCCAATATAAAATTTGAGCCAATACATAAAATAAAATTTCGTCGTGATTTTTACATACCACCCTTTGATTATAGAAATTTAGTAAAAAAAAAAGTCATAAATTTATTTATTTTTGTACTACTTCTATCAACAAAACTTTTGCATTGAATTTTCATTTTCATAAAATGGAATAAGATAAAGTTATAAAAAGAAATAAAGGAATTTCTTTTAACATCTGTTTTAGTATTGATATTTGGAATGTTTGAATATTTATACATGGTAGGAGTGGTGCAGGTGACAACATCTTCCTTCAAAGCCTTACGCCAGCTTAATGTTGATTAGTAAGGAGTAAGGTGTCGTAAACATTTTATGCAATGATTCACATTTTAGTACTTACCGGTTTTAGAACACTTGCGATCAATTATTCCCAAGTCCTTTATTAATTTTCACAAATTTTAAGAAATATGTAACATTAAACTTCTTTAATATTTCAAACCTTTTAATCGCAAATTAAAAAGAAAACAAAGTGTTTAGAATGAATATATATTAAATAAGAATTTATATTTGATGTACTCAAAACAATATAATTTTATAAAAAAGTATTATTATTTGAAGACAATGAATGCAAAGAAAGTCAATTTACGCTATGTGCATCCATAGTCCGTGACATTTACAAGCTTAGAACAGTATAACCCAGCATGCTCAGCTCCCTGCTATAAATCCCCGCTTTCCTCTCTTCATCTTTCATTCCTTCCACACCATTACTGCATGTGATCAACAAATTAAATTGACCCAAAGTTATCCCCCCCCCCCCAAAAAAGAAAATGGGTGTTAACGTGACCTCCATTAAGACCTCATCAAATGGAGCTTGGCAAGGTGATAACCCTCTCGATTTTGCCTTCCCATTGTTAATAGTTCAAACCACTTTGATTCTTGTCCTTAGCCGTTTCCTTGCTTTTCTTCTCAAACCCCTCCGCCAACCCAAAGTCATTGCTGAAATTGTTGTACGTATCTGGATTCTATGTTTCTTTATATTAGTATTAAACTTGATGATTATGATGATGAATATTGATTCTATGTTTTCAGGGGGGGATTCTGCTTGGGCCCTCAGCTTTTGGTCGAAACAAAGACTACTTGCATCGGATATTTCCATCATGGAGTATGCCCATACTGGAAACCGTGGCAAGCATTGGTCTTCTTTTCTTCCTTTTCCTTGTAGGTCTCGAGTTGGATTTAAGCTCTATTCGTCGAACCGGCAAGAGAGCCTTCGGCATAGCACTTTCCGGGATATCCCTTCCATTCATCTGCGGCATAGGCGTTGCCTTTGTTATTAGAAAAACCGTTGAAGGAGCTGACAAAGTCGGCTTCGGCCAGTTTCTTGTTTTCATGGGAGTCGCGCTCTCCATCACCGCTTTCCCCGTTCTCGCCCGAATATTAGCTGAGCTCAAATTGTTAACAACGCAATTGGGAGAAATCGCCATGGCAGCCGCCGCATTCAACGATGTCGCTGCATGGATTTTATTAGCTTTAGCTGTTGCTCTTGCTGGCGATGGCCCTGGTGAACAGAAAAGCCCCTTAATATCAGTATGGGTCCTCCTCTCGGGTGTTGCTTTTGTCGTTTTTATGATGATCGTAATCCGACCCGCCATGAAATGGGTCGCTCGCCGATGCTCACCCGAAAGAGATGTCGTCGATGAGGCATATATTTGTTTAACATTAGCTGGTGTAATGGTATCCGGATTCATGACCGACCTGATCGGGATCCATTCCATCTTTGGTGCCTTTATTTTCGGACTAACGATTCCTAAAGAAGGAGAATTTGCAGAGAGATTGATAGAGAGGATTGAAGATTTCGTGTCAGGTCTGCTCCTTCCGCTGTACTTCGCGTCCAGCGGGTTGAAAACCGACGTCGCTAAAATCAGCGGTGGGAGGGCTTGGGGACTACTGATGCTGGTTATATCGACGGCTTGCGCGGGCAAAATTATAGGGACATTCGCGGTGGCTCTGATGTTTAAAATGGCGGTGAGAGAGTCGTTGGCGCTTGGCGTTTTGATGAATACAAAAGGCTTGGTTGAACTCATCGTCCTCAACATCGGCAAGGAGAAGCAGGTGAGTGCGCATTATTCTTTATTTAATAATATTTTTATGACTTTTTTTTTTCATTTTTAACTAATAATCATATTTATTTATTAAAAAATGAATAAATAATAAATTTAAATTTAGTAATCAAAACAAATTTTAGGACTTAAATTTATAACTTTATATGTTTAGAATCCGCAATGAGAGAAGACTTTGATTTGAATATTAGAAATGATATTATTAAGATCAACAGTAATAAGCTCTGAAAGAATTAATCTTTATAAACTGTAAAATGGACATAGAAAATATTTTGATTCCACTAAAGTTGATGAATAAATTACATATAAATTAATTTAATTTGTGTATAATTAAAAATTAATCTTTTTAATTAACAATTTTCAAATATTAAAGATAACATTATTAAGAACGAAAATCAAGAAGTCTTAATAATTAATCAATATTAATCATAAAAGTAATTTTTTTGTCAATAAAAAGTTATGCTTTTTAAAAAAATAATTTAAATTAACTTTTAAAATTTTATTTTGACAATTTTTCTTTTTTTGCCCTGATTATGATATATTTTCATCACATTGAAGAACCTGAATCTAAAGCTTTGCCGATCCTCTAAATTCGGAACCAGACACACTATGTCATGATGTCATGTTTTTCTTTTACATAATGTATAAGCACACGTAAGCGGGACTTGTATTACAAAGTTGAGATTTTTGAGTTACCCTTTGCCTCCTTCTTGACAACCTTGTGTCGGCCATTGCCATTTTAGACTAACACTCTACAGCGCTGAAATTTCAAATTTTGATGGTAAATAATTCTCCTACACGTCAAAGACAAGTTATATATAGACTTCATTAGAGTTTGATTAATTTAAGATATATTGGACATAACGTGAAGTTTAATTCAACTAGTTGATATCATAATATTAATAAAAAAATGAGGTTAAAATAAAATTTTCCATTCCCACGACCAAGGAGGCTTTAGGACAAAATGGGACCCATTTTATACTACAATTTCTTTAGAAATATTAATGGTGTTGGACTTTGCAGGTACTTAATGATGAGGTTTTTGCTATACTAATTCTAATGGCACTCGTCACCACCTTTATCACAACCCCAACCGTTATGGCTATTTACAAACCGGCTCGTGGTTCGTCCGCCCTTACTCACCGGAAATTACGTGACTTGACCAACACCGATGAGTCAAAAGACGAGCTTAGGATCTTGGCTTGCCTCCATGGCCTTGGCAACGTACCCTCCATCATCACCCTCATTGAGTCAACACGAAGTACCAAAAAATCCCAACTCAAACTTTTTATTATGCACCTTGTGGAACTCACCGAACGTTCTTCTTCAATCATCTTGGTCCATCGTGCTCGGAGGAATGGACTTCCTTTCGTTAACAGACTTCGAAGGGGTGTGTGGCACGACCGAGTTACTGGAGCTTTCCAAGCCTACAGTCAACTGGGTCGAGTCTCGGTCAGACCCACAACAGCCATCTCTGCATTGTCTACCATTCACGAGGATATTTGCCATGTGGCCGAGACCAAAAGGGTGACGATGATCGTCTTGCCTTTCCACAAACAACAATGGAGGGGAGAAGGTGATGAGCAGACGGTAGAAAATGTGGGCCACGGGTGGAGACTGGTTAACCAAAGGGTGCTAAAGAACGCACCATGTTCGGTTGCAGTGCTCGTGGACCGTGGGTTCGGGAACGGAGCCCTGACCCCTGGGCCCACTGCCACTACTACAGCTCAAAGTGTTTGCATTTTGTTTTTTGGTGGAGCTGATGATCGTGAGGCTTTGGAGTTAGGTGGTAGAATGGCTGAGCACCCAGCAGTGAAAGTGACCATTGTAAGGTTCGTCGAAAACGAAGGATCGGAAAGAAATGGTGTATTGTTGAGACCTTCAGCAAGCAAGTCGAATGAAAAGAATTATAGCTTCTGCACTGCCAAATTGAACCCTGAAAAAGAACAGGCAAGTCCTTTTAACTATTTTTATTAGATTGTTTTGACCTACGTCGGCTCTTCCGAGGGTCCTAGAGATTCAAAATCAAGACATACTTGAGTACTGTCTCCTAACAAATTTATAGAATAGAATCGTCTCGAGTGATAGCTCTACTGGTAACACACTCCTTATCAATAATATATATTCCGTCTATTTAAGCATTTTAAAATGTTATAATTTTGTGAATTCGTTAGAGTTCTCAGCAGAGATACAACTCTGACAGAAGATAATATTAAATTTGTTGAGCGTTTTAACATCTTGTAATGCCGCTAATTGGGTTATGCTAAGAAATGTTTTTTTTTTTGGTTAAAACAGGAATTAGATGAGGCTGTAATAGCAGAATTCAAAAGTAAATGGGATGGAATGGTGGGGTATACAGAGAAGACAGCATGTAACATCATTGATGATGTGTTAGGACTGGGACAATGTGGGGATTACGATCTCGTAGTCGTCGGGAAAGGGAGGTTTCCATCACCTATGGTGGCAAAATTAGCAGACCACCAAGTCGAGCATCCGGAATTAGGACCTGTAGGAGACTTGTTGGCCTCATCGAGTCACCGTGTTTTATCGTCGGTGCTGGTAATTCAACAGCACGATCCGACACATACTGAGGAGACACCAGCAACCAAAGTAGCTCAAGATGACGATGACGAGCTTAAAGGCGAAGTAACATCAGGTGTGGGAGAAATTTCAAAGGTCGTGTAAATTACAAATTTATAATGATATGGTAATGGTATATGTTTGAGATGTGTGACCCAAATTTTAAGAGATTATTTACAAGTCAAGTTAAATAAAATATATTTTCTTTCTAGAAAATTTAGTATTTATTAGTATAATATATTTAGCATTTATTAGCATAGTTTATTTGACCTACTAATTTAGCCTATAAATAGGTTCTTTTACAACCTTAAAAAATACACCATTAGAAATTAAAACTCATAACACATTTAAAGAATTTTGTGTTTATGTTTTGATAGTTCTTTGTTTTTCAGGTTTTTCGGGGTTTAGTTTTTTATCTCTATCTTTTGTACTCTTCGTTCTTTTGCCATTATAGTAAAATTATCATTACCTGCGGTTTTTTTATCCTCTTTGGAAGGGTTTTTCCACATTAAATTTGTGTGTTCAATTTCTAAATTTATTCCGCTATTTTTTTGTTACTTATTGTTTAATCGGGTCAATCCTAACAGTATATGCAACAAATGTATAATATTCTTATTAAAAATAATAAGTAAAACCATCAATGTTTGGGTGCAGAAAGGCTTGCATTCTTTAATAATACGTAAGTTCAAACCTTAGAAACGATGTTATTGAGAGGAACAACAATAAATATTAAATACAAATTGTAAAATCAATATGAAAAAAATATATAAGTAAAAATTTATATTAAATTAGGCATTTATGCCATTTTTTTAAAATTAAGGAAATATGTCGTTTTTGGATAGAGAGTATGAAAGCACACCCAACCAACAAGATTTGGTTGCAATAAGGCACATTGCATTCTTTAAGAATACATAAGTTCGGATATTAGAAACGATGTTATTGAGAGGAATGACCATAAACATTAAATACAAATTGTAAAATCAACATGAAGAATAAAAAAATATAAGTAAAATTTAGGTTAAATTAGGCATTTATGTCTTTTTTTTTAATTGGGGAAATAGGTTATTTTTGGAGAGTGTGTGAAAGCACGCCCAGCTGGACGAGCTTTCCTCCAAATGTCATTTCCCCAGTGGCTTTTTGAATGTTGGTAACGGTAAAATAAGGGCCAATGGTAAATTTTTTCCCTATAAATACCAAGCCATTTTTTATTCTTTTCACTCAAATCCAACTCTCTCTATTCTTTCTAAACTCTCAACTCTCTCAATTTTCTCAAGCTTTGTTCTAAATTTTCCGATACACTTGTTTAAAAATATTATAGTTTTATTTAATTATTTCGTATGTTATTCGTTTCGATTAAATTTTCAAGAAATGACAAGCTCTCTAATTCGTTTCAACGATAAACACATTTCCGCCGCTTAAGCGATAATGGTAAGACAAAATTCTAAATTTCGTTAGTTTCAATTAAGTTAAATTTAATTTTTTTAATTTTTTAAAATATTTTAAATTAATTTATTTTTCGATGTAAATAGGCGGATGATTGTGCTTTGGAAGGGTTCATACATAACTTGTCAAAGAGCCTAGACACCAAAATTCGTGGTTACTTGCAAGACGCAGGATTCTTGCATGCGTCTCGTATGCTCGTGGGATGCAAATTTGATCCTACACTCATCAGCGCGTTAGTGGAAAGATGGAGACTCGATACACACATTTTTCATCTTCCATGTGACGAGTGTACAATCAAACTCGAGGACGTAGCTTTACAACTTGGTTTACCAATGGATGGGTCAGTCGTTCCCAATAAAGAGGACCTTTGCGAGGCACTTTTGGGGAAGGTGCCGAATAAGTTTCAAGGTGGTTGGATAGATATGAAGTGGTTGGAAACCAATTTCAAAGATCTTTCTCTGAATGTTCCCAACAACTGTAAAGAACAATACACCCGAGCATTTATTCTGAGGTTAATTGGGGACATTCTAATGTCTGATAAAACTCGAAATATGGTAGACATAATGTGGCTACTACACCTAGCTGACTTCAAAGAATGTGGACGACTGAGTTGGGAATCAACCGTGTTGGCCATATTGTATCGAGAGTTGTATCGGGTGACGAAACTGGATAAGATGTCAATCGGTGGTTGCCTGCTCCTGCTGCAGTCATGGGCGTGATGGCGACTACCATTTCTACGTCCCCGAGTGAATGACTCATATACGATCCTATTGGTGACAAAGTAAAATTTATTTGATAATAATATGTAGTTAGTATAATAAATGTTGTTTATTTATTATATGTTTGAATTAACATATCGCTGAAGTGGAACTATGGGTCGAGTTACGTGTAACTATCGGAGCAGCTCAAAGATATTTGGCTACTGTTAGATCAACGCTCGAAAGCCAAAGTTAGCTACTATTTTTTTCAAACCTATAATAATTACGCAATTATTTGTAATTTAAAATTCCGTACATAACATAAATTACAATTGTGCACTGTAGTTTGAATAGATGCCATATGCCGATCCAAATATCGTAGAATGCATCCCGCCAGAATTTTTGGCCATTTAGAGCATGTGAGACGTGAAGGTTCCATTGATAGTGTACGTGACGGTGGAGATGCACGACTCAAATTGAGTGATGCGATAGTTCGGGTGGAGGAAAAAAAATTTGTTGCCATCGCGAGACATGTGAGTACTACATAAGCTGGATCTACAGGGAAAGACCGACAAGAATTGGCAAGATTACCACAAGGAGTACATCGATATTTGGGATCGTAGGATGAAATTCTTACCCATCCGCGAACCCTTTTTCTCATCGAACACGACGGCCTGTTTGGAGTAAATACCCTGGTTAAGAGTCCTCAACAAACTATATCTGCTATCGATGGAGACAAGGAGTAGGCAACTTTGTTAGAAGATGCGACAACGACTGTCCTAACAACGTAGACATAGGAGGTGACACGATGGGTTCATCTCTGTCTCCGGCCAAACAAGCGCCACTGATGTCCATGTCATATCTTGGTCAGTTTACTTCACTTATTCCTATTCATTTCGCTAACCCCGTGTTTTTTCTCAAGCACTACACTATGCACCACCGTAACATTTTATATCTACACCTCCCGTAGGTACGTTTTTTGGAGCACCTCCATCCCCAACATTCTACATCCTCATGCCGACGTCAATACTGACGTAAATGCTGACACAGATGTCGACGCATGTAGTGACACCAATGGCGACACTAATATCGTCATCAATGCAAGTATTGATACCCAGGTCAATGCAAACGTATCTGGATTTTGCAACATTATATGGTTATTCATTGATAGTGTCATAAACACCCACCAAGTCATTATTTTATCGAGGTGGGTCATTGATGCAACCACCTTTTCGTGGAGTGGAGGACACAATGAGAGGCTAGGATGACACCACACTCAAGCATAAAGGAAGGAAATGGAGACGAAGATGAAGATGACGATTGAAATAAAGATGAAAATGAAGACGACGGTTGAGGTGAAGATAAGTCCGAGGGTAGAGGTGAAGACGAAGAAAATGAGGATAATGATCACGACCAAGAGAAGGAGTCGACACTAGTAGTTGTGCACAGAAATCATATATGAACCGACCAGCCACCGCCTTGTGGCACACATTTGGCCCAATGACGTCGATGATGTATTTCTCATTTACTTATTGTGTTGTAAATATAACTGACATCAATAAAAAAATGATCAATTTTTTTATATATTTATATAGCAACTTATATTTGTATTTTTTAAATTCTAATGTAAATTATACAAAATTTTCCAAGTATAATATTTTATATGAAGTATGTAACTTTGGATAGGTACCTTTATCGAACTAGCGATTAATAAAGGTACAGAGACTAAATAGTAAAAATGGTAAAAGTTCAATCGCCAGAGAAATTGTAATTGATATTTGAAGTAACGTTTAAAGTAATAATTTTCCACTATATAAATATTAGTAAATTGTGGCAAATACAATTGAAATACAAAAAAAAAAGAGAATTGATTATGTCTTTTACACAAAAAAATAAGCATTTTAATTGATTTTTAGGTCTAATAAAAATGAATGCTAATGACGTTGAGGTCTCAATGTATCCCTAAATACATATTGGGAAATCGGACAACCTTTTGGGACGCGATGCAACTTTATGTTTGGGACCAACTCGAACGGGACGCTAGACACTGGTGGCCACATACTCTCATCTGGGATGGGTGGGAATTCAGGTCTTCATACATTAATTTGTACATTCACACGTGTGACAATTACATATGCACATGAGAATTGAAATACCTAGGATCTTCTACAATCGCAAGTCCCTTCTGGTAGGTCGACATGGTATGATGCCCTTGATTGGGCCTAATGTACTCCGTGACCCAAAATCTCAGATTTGGATGCGAGTGAAACAATACATACATAATATGCACTCTCACTATTTTTCGTCTAATTTCTTTCATAACATTCTCGCACCAAACGTGATCGTCCGCTATTTGCCCAGCATATGTCACTGTTTTCTTTAGAAATAAGGCAACTAGGCGAAAGTATATTTCTTTGACAATTGAGGTTATCAGCAAATGACTTGTTCCCTTCAGCATAGAGTTGATGCATTCAGCTAGGTTCGTTGTCATGTGCTTATACTATAGACCCCCGTCATACAATTACATCTACTGTTCACAGGGTATGATGGTGAGGTAGTCTAAAACGATGATGTTGATGGAGCGTAAGTTATCCAACATTTCATGAAAACGATGTTGGACGAGCTCGTACCCTTTTAAGAAAAGTATATCAATAAATGCAAAAAATACACGATGATATGTAGTTTAGCATGATTACAAATAAAGGGGAAACTACGTACCCATGTCAATGTATTGGTCTCGCTCACTTTTTGAAGGCAATTTTGAGTGGTAGTTGAAGCCAACATGCCTTATACAGTATCTAGGTGGGTGAGATCCCAAAGGTTACCCTGCCGCTCTATAGCAGACAAGATTTCAATCCCTTGTCAGATATGACACATATGTTGGGCTGCAGGCAAACGCAACAACACAATCGGCTAAGGAAGAAATCTCAATCATTTGCTTTTTCGGATGCAATTGTTTCAAACACTACCGGCAGAATCCTCCGATTACCATATTGGGCAATGACCATCAATAATTGATGTTGATATCTCCCATACAGCCATGTGTCGTTAATTTGCACCAAAGGCTTGTAGTGCCAGAAAACTTTCTTACATTGATCGAAAGTCCAAAAGAATCAGTAAAATACTCTTTTCTCAAGGACCAAATGATCGTCGAAGTACGTTGGATGCATTTCTAGATTGGTTACGGAACTTGGTATGTGCCAATACAGTACCTGACACCATTTCCGTAAATCGTTGTACGACCTGTCCCAACCGTGATGCAACTTATCCATAGCCTTTTGTTTTGCCACTCATGTTTTGTAGTACGATGGTGTGTAATCGTACTGGCTACGAATGTTGGAAATCAACATCCGGACGAGAATCTTAATACTCACTTTCACCATAGGTAGAATAATATTAGATATCATATCAGAGTATAGCTTCGGATGATTCTAACTTACACCTGTAAATTACGAGTTATACTTACGTTATTGAAGAAAACAAAAACCCCGAAGGTCACATTACGTCAGAAAATCAGGTGATTGCATCACGCAACTGCTGCAACACAAGTATGTGGATTGGAATACTTCTTTATCATCCACAAGCCCATCTTCTTCTAAATGTGATGATTTTTCATTTGCACCTTTCGTCGTGCATTGCGCACTTTCCTTCGAATTTCTTCAAACGAGATTTTGTGATGTAATAGTTCACGCCATTCTTAAAGTTGTATCACTTTAGTGTAGCAAGAAAAACATTTTTGTTGGGGTATTCCAAGCCAACTTCCAATACTCGGGCATTTGACAATGAGCTTACATGGCCAGGTGTTCTATGCAGTAGCTGCGGAACTTTAAACCACCCTCAACAAAGAGGTTGATGTTGACCATATGGGGCAGAGGTTCATATTCCCTGAATCGAGAATCTAGATTCGGAGCATTGTTCGAACCGTCATCGTTAGAATCGTAAGGTTCTGAACCTACTCTGATTCAGAAAAAAAGTGCTGCTTTCGAACCATCCGGGCTAGATTACTAAATTGGATCGAGGTTTAACTTTGATATGTCAACTGCATCTGCTGCCTCTTCTTCCTCAGCTGCATCTTCTTCCTTATCTGTGTCTTCATTGTCAACTTCAACCAAAGCGTTCGATGTACCATTGCAAGACCTAATCTTAGGGAGTAAGTCATCAGTTCTTCTATACCCGCAGTGCCTGACAAAAGTTGCATTGAATTGCCACTCGATGTAGGTTGATGCCCCCAATATAAGTGCTTTCGCCCCAATACATCGATTCGCTGAAGTTGAAATCGTACACACTGATTGAATGTCGTGTCCAGTGTCTTGGTTCGGGTTGTGCTCATACGCAACTGATAGTGGTCATCCAAGTTAAATCGGTGCCAGGAATAGAAAAATGTCTACCTATTGATGCTTTGGAAACATCATAATAGGAGCTTTGTAGCAAACCAGTCAACCTATTGCACAACCGTGTAGTAGGACTTTCTGCTTCAGTTTCGGTTCTAACATTAGCCGTAACGGTGGCTAAAGATGGATCAGCTCCATCAACCTCAACAAACTCGACATATAACTCCATTACAATATTTTCGCTTGAGTAGTACGATGATATGACCACTTCCAGCTTGAGCTCACCTTTTACTTCAAATAGCTCATACTTAAAGGGGTCAACCGATGCAAGATATCTACATTACAAGCTCGAAATTCTTCCCTGGCTCGAACCCCCAACTTTCCTCCTGATTCTAGTCTATAGCTCATGTAATTGAATGGTACAGTTGAAAGCCAATTCCACAGACTGGGCTCCTGCAAATACTACCTTAACTTCCGTATTACAGATTTGACCATTGTAGTAAATGACGGATTTCACTCGTCGACTTATTTAAATTTAAAACGAATTGGATATTTAGAACAAAAAAATCTTTAGATGGTTATCCACAGAAATGTAGACGACACTCGCAACTCAACTCTTCAATGTTTGATATGAATTTTTTGTGTGTCTAAGTTCCGAATATTTTGGTACTTTAATAGAAAAGTAAAATAAGGAGAGATAAAATGTGTGCTTCAAAATCCATTTTTGAAGACGCACTTTCGTCGAATAATAATAATGAAACATTCTTCGGTGCTAAAAAATACATGTCACAAATTAAATAATTTCATCAAATACGTGCTTCAGAATATATTCAATGCCTCAAAACGTATATATCTAATTTAAAAAATGACCTATATATCTAATTTAGTCAAAATTTTATGAAGAATCATATTATATTCTTGTCAGAATGATGATCATCAAAGCCCTAGCCTAATATACTCTTTTTATTATTAAAAGTTGTTGTTAAATCATATCATATTTGCCTAGATTGAATTCAAATTATCTGATATTCACTATCTTCATTAGTTAAATGAACAAACAAAAGCGACAAACAAGCATGAAAGCAATCATTTCCTACTCACAATAGCTTCAGTAATAAAAAAAGAAGAAAGCAGTGCAGTGCTAGTGTAAGCTTGCCCTCCATATATTTTGGTATTTCTCCCATTCATATAAACATGTGTATATATGTACACAAATTATATTATATATATAAAAAAATACAACCATTCTGAAGGAAAAACTGTCAGAGGAATAAAATATATTATCTCCAATGAGCAGTGTATATGGCCCAAATTAGCATCTTCAACAGAGAAAGTCCAAATACTTCAAAGAAAAAAAGACCTCCTTAATCTATACACGAACAATGGCAACTTGATTATAAAACTACAACATATCAACGTTTTTCTAAACTCGGGGAGGAGAGCAACTTTATAGTGCCCCCATTAAGTGCTATTAACTAAAATCCCGTTTCCCAATAACTGATAAGAACGAACAATAAAAACAGGGAAATATTCATCCATATTCACCTGACTCACCTCTATAAAAACACTACATTTAGTCTAACTTAGCTACAAATTTTCAAATTGGCCAAGTTTTTACATGCTTAGCATTGTATCAGGTTTCACTGCTCGTACTATAACATCAGCCATGCAACTAAACACGAGTACTATAAAAACCTCGTCCGATGGAGCCTGGCAAGGCGAGAATCCTCTAAACTACACTTTCCCATTATTGATCGTTCAAATCACCTTGGTCCTCTTCACCAGCCGCTTCCTGCCTTTCTTTTCAAACCTCTACATCAGCCTAAAGTCGTTGCCTTAATATATTTGTACATTACAATACCATTTTTTTATTAACTTGTTAGTCCTATTTTGTTAGTCCTATTTTACTTTGATGTTAAATTCGCTGATATGCCATTTTGAAATTACAAAAAAAAAATTCACTTAGAGCCATGTAACAAAAAGAAAACATTAAAATGGACTAATCAATGACAATGTAAAAGTTAAGGTATCAAATTGTAATAGGCCCAATTTGCCCGGGCCCAAAAGCACAAAAAAACCAAAAATAAAATAAATAAAACCAATAGAAATTTAAATTTAAAAGTCCAATTAACAACAGTCCAATAGCAGTCCATTTACAATAGCCAATCAACCCAATAAGGCCCAAATAGTCACTAAACCCAAACACCAGCCCAATGCCCAACCCAAATCAGCCCAAAACACAAAACGACACATGGAAACCCTAACAGCAAGGGTTCCCAGCGCCGCATCAGTGACGTCCCTTCACTCTCCCTCCGCACGTGACGAGCCCTCGTACGCGCACGCCTTCACCTCCGTACCTCCACATCGACTTCTGCCCCCGTACACCTGCAAATGGGACGCAAACAACGCAACAGAAAACAGAAAATTTGTATTTTTTTCATTTTTCATTTTTGTTTTACTTTTTTTTCCGGCATATAAAACAAAAGCCGGAGCCTTTGTAAAGGTAGACGAGGCGGAAATACAAAAAAAGTAAAGCAAAAGCAATCAAAAAAAATTGCAAAAGGTGATTCTTTTTTTTTCTCTTTTCTGTTCGTTTACTGTTGTTGATAGTTCTAAAATAAAAGAGGGGAGGTTCTTACCTTCGTGTAGACGCCGCTGAAGCCTCGTTTGCTCCGCCCAAGTTGGAGTCTGATGAGGTTTCGGGTTTGAAGGCGGCGAAGGACAACGAGAGGACCTAGTTTTTTTTCTAATGGTTTACAAGAATGATCTAAGTATTAGGGATTTTAGGGTTTGGACTTGGTTTATACGGGATATAAGGAACAACACCATTTAGGGCCTGTTTTAATGGCTCTAAAACGGTGCCGTATTGGCACCGACCCGATGACCCGACCCAGAAGCGGCTGAGATCCGCGCGCTGTGGCCTTGGTAGGGTTATTTGCACATCCGGTCCCCCTCCTTCGTGGTGTGTTCATATTAGTTCTTTTTCTTTATTTATGAATTTGCACTTGATTTTGGTTTTGTTTCATTTTGGCCCAGGTTGTACGCCGCGTTTTGGAGGGACGGGATTATTTCCCATTTGGTCCCCTGAGTCATCCGCGTGCTACATTTGGCCACCCCTCCTTTGTTTTATTTTATTTTTATTTTCATTTATTCCCTTCAATTCTATCTTATTTTAATTTAATCCATACTTGTTTGATTTGATGCTCTTGATTTTCATTTTGTTTAAAAATTATTATTCTGTTTTAAATGTATATATGTGTATGTTTAATTTAAATCTAGCATTATTTTAATATTTAAGCTTAAATATTGTTTTAAAGTTTATCATTAGAATTATAAAATATAACATATTATTATTTTTAAATTGCTATTATCTAAATTTACTATACATATATCATTGTAAAATCTTCTTTCCGTTTTGTATGTATTGTTTATTTAAATTAGCATACGTATATATACTTTGAGTTTCTTTTCATGTAATATTTATTTGAAAATTCATTTATACATTATTATTTCCTATAGCATTCATTTCTAATCTTTTGATATACTTCTACATTCATTTTACTTTTTTTGAAAACTTATTACACTTTAATTGTGTTATTTCGCTTAGCTCTTCGTCTAAAATCGACGATTAACCCATTTAGTTGTTGCATGTTAATATTGGTATTTGTACGATGTGTTTTAGATATTATTGCCCTCGTATGTATTATGTTATTCATTAGTATTTGTTGGTTATTGATGATTATTAGTATATATTTTAGTTTATTAATTATCGCTCCGTGTTGTACATTAACATCCCATCGCTTTCTAATCTTAAGTACTTGGTTTCATTAAAGCACTAAAACTATTTTGTGCAAAGATTTTCAAAATAACGCAATACTCGAAATTTGGAATCCTCGAGAGAATTGAGCCCTAATGTATTGGGTTCAATTTTTATCGTCGAATCTAAATAATCGAAAATTTTCTTTAATCAAAACACATAAATAAAAACTCATTCTCGGGAATTCGATACGTCGTATCCTAATGTATTAGATGTGACATGTCATTTTCTCGAAATGAAGATTTAAAAAATAATAAGGGTCATATTCAATGCTAGGAATTTTGAGAAATTGTGCCCTAACGTATTGAGTTTCAAATTTTTTCATTTGACTTAAAGCAATTGAATATCCTTTTTAACTTCACAGCAAGGGTTTTAAAAATCAAAAGACAAGCTTATTCTGGAGGACTAAAAATGTCGCGTCCTAATGTATTGGGCGTGACATTTTATTACTCTGAGTCGAGAAGGTCTTCAGCATTCGCCTCGATTTATCTGAGCATCTTCTATAAAATTAACATTAACAAAAAAGGGAAGAATCGTATTTTAAAATCTTTTTAAATTCTCGATACTAAGACATTAAATAATCAATTCGGTACCAATTTTGGGCGTTACGGGTGTTAACCCTTCCTCATGCGTAACCGACTCCCGAACCTATTTTCTCAAAATTCGTAGACCTAAAATCGTTTTCAAGGTGATCCGATCACACCACTTTAAAGGGTCGGTGGCGACTCCTAATTGGCGTTTTTAAGTCGACAACTAAAAGTTTGTTTTTTTCAAAAAAAGTGGTTTCGACAGCTTGGGGACTCCACTGGGGACATTAGAGAGTCAAGCCGTAAAACTGATTGCTTTTTGTTTTATCGTCAAAATTGAAAATTCGATTTGAAAAATTACGATCCTTTCTTTGCATTTGATTGTATGATTATTGTGAACTGGGTTTTATAATTTGGCATCATATTGCATGAAGACTGTTTAGTCTTACCCTTTTAAGTGGGAGTGGGAAACTAGTCCTTCGTGAGGTTTTCACCTGTGTGCAAAATAGTGGACCGCTTCCAGGATACATCCGTACCTATGTCTTCGTGAGATTTTTATCTCCGTGCAGCCATAGGGAAATGTGTTCCCCTGAACCAAAATCACTCCGTAGGAGCGTATAATGGGTGAGGATCTAGGAATCTGCTGGTTCGGGTACCTCAACTCTAGATCCAAACTGCATATAGAAAACCTTAGGAGCCCGCCCTTGTTCGTATTGCGGAAACCCTAGCGGTTACCCAAATAGGTGTTTGATGCCTTTTTTTTTACTTACTTGAAGTGGTGTATTTATGTTGCGCTAACTTATGGTGTTTTTGCTATGTTTGCATGTCATTTCATATTCAAAAGAGTGTCAATTCAAGTTCGATTACTAAATTAGAAAGCTTGGCATGGAGAACGGATTTCTTGATAAAGTAGAGGACTACTGTTGTCCGTATGTGGTCAGAGACAACACAATTAGAGAAAGGATATAGTCTAGCCGGGGAATACACGTCAGAATTGTGGAACTACACCCGTATCAGCGTAACGCAAAATAGCCTTCATGAATTAAAGGCAATATGGGATCATTGGAATGACGAAACTAAGCAATTGTTCAACTTTAGTTATGGGGATTTGCCGTATTTGCTCGACATTAAAGTAGATGAACATCTGTTTCGGGCCTTTGCTCAGTATTGGAACACTGCATATAGTTGTTTTACCTTTGGAAGGGTTGATTTAGTACCCACTATAGAAGAATATACAGCTTTGCTTCGTTGCCCGAAGATCCAAGTTGATAAAGTCTACTCTAGAGCCGTTAATATCCCAAACTTTGTGAAAAAGTTGATGAACATCACCAGAATGAGTGAGCAGTGGGTCACAGCACGGATCAAGTAGAAGGGGGAAAGCAAATGCATCCCTTGGAAAAGCCTGCAAGAGCTGATTTTGGCGCACCCTGATGCGAGGAAAAAGGTCGACGTCTTTGCTTTGAGCATTTATGGGATAGTAATTTTTCCTACGGCACTAGGGCACGTAGATGAAGCAACCTCAGATCTCTTTGACCGACTTGATAAGAGGGTTACCCCAATTCCAGAAATTCTGGCAGAAACCCTCAGGTCACTGAATGCATGTCGAAGAACAGGTGAAGGCAGATTCATCGAATGTGTGCAACTTCTACTTGCATGGTTCCACAACCATTTTTGGAAAATTGATAAGGTTTCGTATCGAGTCTTCTCTGAAAGTTATTCGCCACTGAAAGAGATAGCAGATACGCTAAGGAGGGACGACATCTCGGAAGAGAAATGGATGGCCATTTTTCAGGATCTTCATGAGGAGGATATCGAGTAGAGAGCCCTGTGGTTACTTCCGGATGAGATCTTGTACCGATGTGGTAATTTTGATTGGGTCCCGCTACTTGGAATCTGGGGAGCTGTTGGTTATGCTCCATTGATGGTGCTAAGACAGTATAGGTCAAGGCAGTTTATACCGATAACCCAAGGTTTAGCTGAGTTTAAATTCTCGTATAAAGACAATGGCTATAAAAAGAAGATTTAAGAGGTAACCAGTGTGTGGGACCAAACTCGTCGGATGAAGAGATTAGCCGTAGGCCCAACAACGACTCCTAAATGAATGGTGGGTTAGAAGAATCAATGATAATATCCCAAGGCCAAGTCAAGGAGATCGTCAGTCGATAGAAGAACATTTGCGAGTTGTCCCCTCTGAATTGGAAATTATAAAGCAAGATTTTGAGAAGAAGAATGCAGAGCTTCAAAAGAAGATCGAGCAGTTAGAGGAGGAAAAGATGCACCTAGGGTTAGATGTGGATGTTCAAAAGTTAGAGACAGAGAAATTAAGAAAAGGTAAGAACAAAGCCGAGGAAGATCTTGACAGTTTGAAGACAGATTATAAGAAGTTGAGGCTATTAATAAGAACTGTTGGGCTAGGGAAAACTTCAGAATAGTGGCGCCAAGAGATTCGGGAAGAAAAGGTCAAGACTGATGGATGGGAAAAGAAATTCCGAGAGGTTCAGGCACAAAATGGAGCGTTGGAGAAAATTTTGTCAGAGAACCAAAAGGAAAAATGTGAACTAAAAGATAGAGTGGCTGAGTTAGAGAGATCCCTTCATCGGTATCAAAGTCAAAATTCTGCGATGGAATTGAGAGCGATTTTGAGCAAGATTGAAGAAATGAAAGAAAGGGTAGAAGAGTTGGAATTGGCATTGCGAAATTGTGAGATCCGGATTGAGTACCTGAAAGCCAATGAAAGTCGGAAGAGCGAGCAACTTTACCATCTTTAGAATCAAATAGAAAACAGAGATCGTATTATGGGAGAAGTTGTAGTTCAAATTCAGGAGGTAGCTGATCACCTGCAGACTCTGGCGGTACAAACCGACACGCTGAGCGTAAAGTATGAGCTGGAATCAAGTCGGGGACAAGAATTAGCTTCGTTACTGAGGAAAATTAAAATTCTGAGCACTAGGGCAAAACCATATATGTAATCTGTTTTATGTAAAGAACTTTGTTTTCTAGTAAAGTTTTCTAAATGAAATTGAATTAGAATCGACGCCTTCTTGCATTCATGCATTGCATTACATTGCATCATATGCATTAAAGTCTACCGAAAGACCCCAATTGGTTAAAATCATTACAGTTAACTTGGAAACCGATAAAAGCTCACCAATTAAGCATCAATACGGTACTCATTGGAAAACTAAGGAAATGGACCAAAGATTAGAGAAACTGGAGAAAATGCAAAAGGATATGCAAGAACAGTTACAAGTACAAATGCAAGAGCGACTAGATAAAATCCAAGAAGACGTGATGGAAAAATTGATCAAGGCTCAAAAAGATGCAATGGCTGAATTGACCCATCTACTGACGGGAGGAGTAGATAAAGGAAAGGGCCCTATGGCTGATCATGGAGAAGGTAGTGAGGATCCGTTATATCCTCTGGGTTTCACTCCACCAAATGTACGAACCCAAACTGAAATATACCCAAAAGGACCGTCTGTCACAATTAGGCCGCAACAATTACAAACTGGTGTCACAATCCCCACAATTTTCCAGGGACGATCGAGTTTAAGCCCGGGAGAGAACCCAATCAATCCTATTATTCCAGATTTTGATGAAACAACTGAAGAAGGAAAGGCGAACGCGGAATTGCCAAAACACTGGGAAGATAGGTATAGCTGGTTGGAGGAAAAATTCAAAACCTTGGAAAGCGCTTATAGTAATTCGGGAATTGACGCTAAAGATCTAAGCTTAGTCCCAGATTTAGTACTTCCTCCCAAATTCAAGATGCCTGAATTTGAAAAATACAATGGAACTAGCTGCCCCAAAGCCCACATCACCATGTTCTGTAGAAGAATGACTGGCTACGTTAATAACGATCAGCTGTTAATCCACTATTTTCAAGACAGTTTAGTAGGGGCAGCGTCTAAATGGTACAATCAATTGAGCCGTACCAAAATAGGTTCATGGAGGGACGGACCTAGCACAAGTATTTATGAAACAGTACAGTTATGTAACAGATATGACCCCCGATAGAATTATACTACAAAATATGGAGAAGAAATCGGGTGAGAGTTTTAGGCAGTACACACAAAGATGGAGGGAAGTTGCTATCCAAGTCCAACCACCGCTCCTAGAAAGGGAAACTACGATGCTCTTTATCAATACCTTAAAGGCCCCATTTATCACGCACATGCTGGGAAGTGCAACAAGAAGCTTCTCAGATATAGTAATGAATGGCGAAATGATTGAGAATGCCATAAGAAATGGGAAAATAGAAACAGGAGAGAGTAACAAAAGACCAGCCTCGAGAAGGAAAGAAAATGAGGTAAACAACGTGAATGCGTACAACAAGTCGGTTACAGTGAACTAGCCAAGAAAGGTGGTTGCTAGTCAACAAGGTTCAGCAAGACAAGAATCTGGCGTAAGACAAGGTACTGAGAAGCCCCAGTTCACACCAATTCCGATGTCATACAAGGAGCTGTATCAGAAGTTGTTCAATGCACACGTTGTCTCTCCCTTTTACTTAAGCCTTTTGCAACCCCCGTATCCCAAATGGTATGATACGAACGCACAATGTGATTACCATGTGGGAATTACAGGGCATTCAATAAAGAATTGCACGGCTTTCAAGAAGGTAGTTGAGAGACTCATTAGCATGGGTGTTGTCAAATTTGACGACTCACCTAACGTAGAAAATTTATTACCTAATCATACCGATAATGGGGTGAATATGACGAGCGAAAGTAAGGGGGAAGAAGTCAAGAATGACATTGCTAAAGTAAAAACTCCGTTGAAATGGGTTTGGAGAGAGATGGCGAAGAGAGGGCTAGTTATTTCAGATTTTGAAGAAAGGTATGAGATTGAAAATTATTGTGAATTTGACCGTGAAGTAGGACATGAGATTCAAGAATGTGAGGGATTCAGGGCTCTGGTCCAAAACATGATGGATAACAAAGAGATGAGGTTTTATGAAGAAGTGGAGGGTAGAAAAAATATTTGCGCATTAGAGTCGGCGACGAAGACTCCGAAAATGAATCATCCTGTGGTCATCATTTCATGCCCTCGGAGCAATGAGTCTAGGGTTCAGATAACACTAAAAATTGTAATCCAGAAACCATCAAATTTCCCATATAAGGATAGCAAAATGGTACCGTGAAATTATGGGTGCAATGTGACAATCTTGGGAAGAGAAGCAGAGAGAAATCAGGAAATAGGTTTTTATACGTGCAATGGGAAGCGATATGACGCTCAGGCAGAATAGTCAAGAGAAGAGAATTGAAAGAAAGAGCAGAGGAAAGAGAAGGCAGTGGAAGTTGAGCCATTGGTTAATGAACCAATACAAGAAGAGGAGGCAAAGGAGTTTTTGAAGTTTTTGGAACACAACAAATACAACGTTGTGGAACAACTGCACAAACAGTCAGACCGTATTTCTATATTAGCTTTGCTCTTAAGTTCAGAAGTACATCGAAATGCACTATTGAAAGTACTAAATAAAACCTATGTGGCTAATGATATTTCAGTAAACAAGCTGGATCGGTTGGTCAACAATATAAGTGCTGACAATTTTGTCTTCTTCAGTGATGACGAAATACCATCGGGAGGAAGGGGTTCTACTAAAGCCCTGCATGTTACTACCCGATGCAAAGGGTACACACTCCCGGGGGTCTTGGTTGATAACGGATCTGCACTGAACATATTACCTTTATCTACTTTTAGTCAGTTACCGGTGGACAGTTCACACATGAAAGCGTGCCAGAGCATAGTAAGGGTATTTGATGGAACGGAAAAAAAGGTTATGGGGAGAATTGAGGTACCGTTAAGGATTGGCCCAGTTACTTATGAGGTGGACTTCTTGGTAATGGATATTAGGCCTTCCTACAACTGTTTATTGGGAAGACCATAGATACACTCAACCGAGGCAGTACCTTTATCGCTTCATCAGAAGGTGAATTTAGTATCAGAGGGTCGGTTGATAACAATAAATGCGGAGGAAGATATCATCGCAACAGTAACTGGTGATGCACCTTACGTAGAAATTGACGATGAGGTAGTGGAATGATCTTTTCGGTCATTAGAATTTGTGAACGCGATGTTTATTGCTGAAGGAAGCAGAATTCTGGTACCGAAAATATCCAGGATCACAGAGATGGGGTTGCGATTGATGATTATAAGAGGAGCTTCACCCGTGAAAGGATTGGGAAAATATCTTCAAGGAAAGATTGAAGCACCGATGCTGAAGGTAAAGTTTAATAGTTTTGGCTTAGGATACAAGCCAGACATGAAGCAAAAGAAGAAAGAAGTATAGAAAAGACAAGAGAGAAGAATGGCACGTTTGAGCGGATATGAAGTTAAGTGGGAACCTTTAACCTTTCCCCACAGATCTACATCTTTTGTGTCGGGTGGGTTTATTCACCCAGAGCGAGGAGTGTCTAGAAGCGAAGGCATTGAAGAAATGTTGGAAAATGTTCATATCAACGCTATAGAAACAACGGAGAAAAATGCCCTGTTTGAGATCTGCCCTTATGAACCTAGGAGCGAGCTAAACAATTGGACTGCGGAAGAAATCCCTGTAGTCTTTAGGGCTTATTCAGAGTAATGCTTAGAACATTCTTGTTATTTTAGCCTGGAAATGATAGGAAATCCTTTGTGAAAAAAGCTTGAGCTTGAATATCATTATTCTAATGAAATACATCTTTACATTCATTACGAGCAATTATTCTTTTTCTTTTCATGCAAGTAAATATTTTCCATTTGATTGATTGTCTTCCAAATAATTCTTTCAGTTGTAACCTTATTGTACAAATAATTATTCATAAATTCTTGGTATATTCTTTGATATATTCCCTCATAGGTCCTCAGATGTCAATAACATGAGTGACGCTACTTCAAACACGGAGCCTCTTTTTGAGCAAGACATGTGTTTAGAGAGATCTCATGACTTTGAAAATGACGAAGACTGTGGTATATCTCCGAACCTGTCGAGAATGGTAGAACAAGAGGATAAGCAGATCCTACCTTATAAGGAATTATTAGAAATCATGAGCCTAGAGGAAGGAAAGGAGGTGAAAATTGGAACTGAAATCACCGCAAAAACAAAACAAGACCTCATTAAATTACTCCGAGAGTTTAAAAATGTTTTCGCGTGGTCATACCAAGATATGCCCGGGCTAAGTACTAGCATTGTGGTACATCGTCTGCCCATAAAAGAAAATTGTAAACCAGTGCAGCAGAAGCTCAGGAGGATGAGACCTGATGTTGTGCTAAAATTAAAAGAAAAAGTCAAAAGGCAGTTCAATGCTAGTTTCTTACAATAGATCAAATATTCAGATTGGGTAGCAAACATCGTCCCTATTCCCAAGAAAGATGGAAAGGTACGAATGTGCGTGGACTACAGGGACTTGAACAAAGCTAGTCTAAAATAAAATTTTTCGTTGCCTCATATTGATACTTTGGTAGGTAATACGGCAGGCTACTCATTATTTTCTTTCATGGATGGCTTTTTGGGATACAATCAAATAAAGATGCACCCCGAAAATATGGGGAAAACAACATTCATTACCTTATAGGGAACATTTTGTTACAAAGTAATGCCCTTCGGATTAAAGAATGCGGGGGCAACGTATCAAAGAGCTATGGTGACTTTGTTTTATGACATGATGCATAAGGAGGTCGAAGTCTATGTTGATGATATGATTGCAAAGTCTAGAACTGAAGAAGAGCATGTTCAAGTCTTAAAAAGATTATTTTTGAGATTGAGGAAATTTCAGCTCAAGATTAACCCAGCAAAATACATGTTTGGAGCCAGATCAGAGAAGTTATTAGGCTTCATAGTTAGTAGAATGGGGATTGAGGTTGACCCAGACAAAGTGAAGGCAATCCGAGACCTACCTCCTCCGTGCACTCAGAAAGAAGTCCGAAGTTTCCTAGGAAGATTGAATTACATTGATCGATTCATTTCGCAATTGACTGAGAAATGTGATCCAGTATTCAGTCTTTTGAAGAAGCATAACCTGGGTGATTGAGATGAGGAATGTCAGGAGGCTTTTGATAAGATAAAGCAATATTTGGCTAATACTCACGTACTATCACCGCCAAGTCCGGATAGGCCATTAATATTGTATCTAACGGTGTTTGAGAATTCCATGGGATGTGTATTGGGCCAACACGATGAAACAGGAAAGAAAGAAAGGGCAATATACTATCTCAGCAAGAAATTCACTGGTTGTGAAATGAGATACTCGTCAATTAAGAAATTGTGTTGTGCTTTAATCTGGACAACACGAAGATTAAGGCAGTACATGTTGTATCATACGACTTGGCTGATTTCAAAGTTGGATCCTTTAAAATATATGATGGAATCAACTGCTTTAAACGGGAGAATGGCTAGATGGCAGATCCTGCTCTCTAAATTTGACATAGTATATGTAAGTCAGAAGGCCGTAAAGGGGAGTGCAATAGCTGATTTCCTGGCTAGTAGAGCCTTGAAGGACTATGAGCCTTTAAACTTCGATTTTCCAAACGAGGATTTGATGTATGTGGCAAACACTGAAGAAAATCCTCAAAGGGATCACGTGTGGAGGTTAAATTTCGATTGAGCTTCGAATGCTATGGGTAATAGAATTGGGGCAGTCTTGGTATCCCCGAGTGGAGATCATTACCCTGTGGCTAGCAAGTTGGACTTTGATTGCACAAATAATATGGCAGAATATGAAGCATGTATTATGGGCATTCATGCAACCATTGAACGGAACATCAAAATGCTAAAAGTGTATGGAGATTTCGCATTGGTAATATACCAACTCAAAGGGGAATGGGAAACTAGAGACCTTAAGTCAATCAGTTATAGAAAGCTGGTCCTTGAATTGGTTGATGAGTTTAACGATATCACCTTCTGTTATCTCCCACGGGAGGAAAACCAAATGGCTGATGCATTGGCTACTCTGGCTTCGTTGATTCATGTGAAAAGATTTGAGGTAATGAGGCCTATTCAGATGAGTATCTATGAAACTCCAGCTCATTGCTACAGTATTGAGGAGGAGGGAAAAGATGATCATCTTTGGTATTAGAGTATCCTACAGTATGTGAAGAATCGAGAGTACCCCAGGCAAGCAACAGAGAACGACAAGAGAACTCTAAGAAGAATAGCCATTGAATATGTCTTAGATGGGGAAGTGCTATACAAAAGAGGGAAAGATCAAGTACTGTTAAGATGCGTGGAAGCCAAGAAAATTTTGGAGGAAGTTCATGAGGGTATCTGTGGGACGCACGCCAATGGTTGCACCAAGGCCAGACAAATCATGAGATTTGGATACTATTGGTCCACTATGGAAGGGGATTGTAATAATTATGCCAGGAAATGCCATAAATGTCAGATTTATGGAGACAAGATGCATGCACCCCCTTCACCACTTCACGTCATGACCTTTCCATGGTCGTTTTCCATGTGGGGAATGGAAGTCATTGGGCCGATATCACCAAAGGCTTCTAATGGGCATCGTTTCATCTTCGTAGTCATTGATTACTTTACCAAATGGGTAAAAGCTGCTTCATACACAAATGTCACGAAGTCGGCAGTTAGCAAGTTCTTGAAAAAAGAGATCATTTGTCGATATGGAATACCTGAGAGAATCATATCCGATAATGCGTTGAATTTGAACAACAACACAATAGCGGTGGTTTGTAGCCAATTTAAAATAAAAAATCATAACTCGTCACCGTATCATCCAAAAATGAATGGTGCAGTGGAGGCGGCCAATAAGAACATTAAAAGAATTGTGGGGAAAATGACTGAAACTTACAAGTATTGGCATGAAAAGTTATCATTTACTCTCCTTGCCTATCGAACATCTGTTAGAACTTCTACTGGGGCAACACCTTTTTCTCTAGTTTATGGAATGGATGCAGTATTACCCATTGAAGTTGAGATCCCTTCTCTACGGGTGTTATCTGAACTCCAGTTGGATGAAGCTGAATGGGTCCAATCTCGATATGACCAGTTGAACCTAATAGAAGAAAAGAGGTTAAGAGCCATTCACCATGGGCAAATGTACCAGAAACGAATGATGCGAGCCTATAATAGAAAGGTTCGCCTCAGAGAATTTCGTGAATGAGACTTGGTGCTAAAAAAGATTCTTCCTATGCAAAAAGACTTTAGGGGAAAATGGATGCCAAATTGGGAAGGTCCTTATGTTGTAAAGAAGGCCTTCTCTGGTGGAGCTTTGATCCTAAGTGAGATGGATGGTAAAAGTTTTCCAAACCCCGTAAACGCAGATTCCGTCAAGAAATACTTCACTTAAAAGAAAAGGGAACCAAAGTGAAAACCCGCAAAGGGCGCTTTGCTTCCTAAAAAAAAGGGATTTGGAGAGGCCAAGGTGAAAACCCGCAAAGGGCGCCTTGAGACCTAAGGGGATTTGAGTCGAAAACTCGAAAAGGGCAGCTCAAATATTGATCGAAATGGGGCATGAGGTGATCGGTACAGCTAAATTTTTGGGACATATGATGATCTTGCTATACCTGAATCTATAAGAAAGGGTATGCGACATCTTGGAGCATTGACAAAATACTACTGATCTCCTAAACACATGTCAAACTTAGAATGGTCTTCAAAAAGTTTGTACAGAAAAATTCAAGCTGCGATAACTGGGGCACCTAGTTCTTATTTTATTTTTATGTGTATTCTTGAAAATACCTTTTTTCTTTTTGCTAAGATACATATTCTCAATCAACTTCTTTGTTATTCTTCTTTTGCTATCTTCGATATTTTATCTCTTGCGAGCTATGCTCAGAACCAACTTTTATCCATTGTTATGATCTTTCAGCAAACCTGTTCCATTGGAATAATGATTAATAGACTAATAAAAATTTTTACAAAAGAAGGTTTGCATATTACTCTGAAAAGTCTCTAAATAATGCAATAACCTGAAACATGACTATTGTTTAGAACGAACCAGGATTAAAGGTCAGAAATCTAAAAAAGGGAAGTCTGAATTAAAACAATCCCTTTTGGATTTTATTCAGAAAACATAAATTGAACAAGATGTCAGCAATAATCGTGATTTCTTCGCACACAAATATTTGATGTGGCACTTTAAGAATGGTATAAAAACCAAAGAATTACGTTTGGTATCCTTCAAATTGCGATGGGAAAGGGTTGAAAAGCCAGATCTCCTCATTTTTTAGTCACATCTTGAGAATGAAGATACAACGTTTGCATCCCGGTGGATTAAACTTGGAAGTTTACAGTGGGGGCAATTTAATTAAGTGTTCCATTGAAGGCACCAGCCAGAAAGGAAGGTGTTAAAGCACGGTCGTCACAAAAGCCTTAATAGATTTTGAGTAATACAGCAGCATCTTGCATTCATGCAAACAACATTCACATGTCTAGTTAGGAGCATTTGATTCATTTAGATCATACCATCCTAATCCTTAGGCATAATTAAGTTTATCAAAAGTTTATGTTCCTTAAAGAACAAATCAATGAGTAAGCAGGTCTTATCTCCCCGAAGTTACAGTGGGACAGATCGAAGATGGCGAATCTCATCTCCCTGAGGTTGCAGTGGAGCAGATTGAAGCCGATAATCCTATCTCCCTGAAGTTGTAGTGGAGCGGATTAAAGTAGTAGATCTTATCTCTTTGAAGTTGCAGTAGAGTGGATCGCATCAAATCTTATTTCCCTGAGGTTGCAACGAAGCAGACTGAGTAAGCAGGTCTTATCCCCCTGAAGTTGCAGTGGGACAAATCGAGGATGACAAATCTTATTTCCCTGAGGTTGCAGTGGGGTAGATTAAAGCCGATAATCCTATCTCCCTGAAGTTGTAGTGGAACGGATTAAAGCAATAGATCCTATCTCCCTGAAGTTGCAGTGGAGCGGATCAAAATGATGGATCTCATCCCTCTGAAGTTGCAGAAGAGTAGATCACATCAGAATTATATTTAAAGCTTCAGCAGAACAAGTTGAAGCTACAAGTATTATCTCCCTGAAGTTGCAGTGGAGCAGACCAAGTATAGCGAATTTCGTTCTTTGAAAAACTACAAGTTACAAATCCTATCTCCCTGACGTTGTAGTGGAGTGGATCGAAGCACCAATTCCTATACCTCTGAAGATGCAGTAGGTTGGAATGGGGCTACGTGAAGAAGAAGAGCGCCAAAGTCTAGTACGACCGGACAAATTTGGCCTTTTTTAAGTCTTTACTTCATTCCCGTTACACGACAACGAGCAAAGTGGGGCAGTTATAATAGGCTCAATTTGCCCGGGCCCAAAAGCACAAAAAAACTAAAAATAAAATAAATAAAACCAATAGAATTTTAAAATTAAAAGTCCAATTAACAACAGTCCAATAGCAGTCCATTTACAATAGCCAATCGACCCAATAAGGCCCAAATAGTCACTAAACCCAAACACCAGCCCAATGCCCAACCCAAATCAGCCCAAAACACAAAACGACACATGGAAACCCTAACAGCAAGGGTTTTCAACGCCGCATTAGTGACGTCCCTTCACTCTCCCTCCGCACGTGACGAGCCCTCGTACGCGCACGCCTTCGCCTCCGTACCTCCACGTCGACTTCTGCCCTTATACACCTACAAATGGGACGCAAACAATGCAACAGAAAACAAAAAAAAATGTATTTTTTTTATTTTTGATTTTTGTTTTACTTTTTTTCCGGCATATAAAACAAAAGTCGGAGCCTTTGTAAAGGTAGACGAAGCGGAAATACAAAAAAAGTAGAGCAAAAGCAATCAAAAAAATTTGCAAAAGGTGATTCTTTTTTTTCTCTTTTCTGTTCGTTTACTGTTGTTGATAGTTCTAAAATAAAAGAGGAGAGGTTCTTACCTTCGTGTAGACGCCGCTGAAGCCTCGTTTGCTCCGCCCAAATCGGAGTCTGATGAGGTTTTGGGTTTGAAGGCGGCGAAGGACAACGAGAGGACCTAGTTTTTTTCTGATGGTTTAAAAGAATGATCTAAATATTAGGAATTTTAGGGTTTGGACTTGGTTTGTACGGGACATAAGGAACGGCACCGTTTAGGGCCTGTTTCAATGGCTCTAAAACAGTGCCGTATTGGCACCGACCCGATGACCCGACCCAGAAGAGGCTAAGATCCGTACGCTGTGGCCTTGGTAGGGTTATTTGCGCATCCGATCCCCCTCCTTCGTGGCGTGTTCATATTAGTTCTTTTTCTTTATTTATGAATTTCACACTTGATTTTGGTTTTGTTTCATTTTGGCCTAGGTTGTACGCCGCGTTTTGGAGGGAAGGGATTATTTTCCATTTGGTCCCCTGAGTCATCCGCGTGCTACATTTGGCCACCCCCCTCCTTTGTTTTCTTTTATTCTTATTTTAATTTAATCCATACTTGTTTGATTTGATGCTCTTGATTTTCATTTTGTTTAAAAATTATTATTCTGTTTTAAATGTATATATGTGTATGTTTAATTTAAATCTAGCATTATTTTAATATTTAAGCTTAAATATTGTTTTAAAGTTTATCATTAGAATTATAAAATATAACATATTATTATTTTTAAATTGCTATTATCTAAATTTACTATACATATATCATTATAAAATCTTCTTTCCGTTTTGTATGTATTGTTTATTTAAATTAGCATACGTATATATACTTTGAGTTTCTTTTCATGTAATATTTATTTGAAAATTCATTTATACATTATTATTTCCTATAGCATTCATTTCTAATCTTTTGATATACTTCTACATTCATTTTACTTTTTTTGAAAACTTGTTACACTTTAATTGTGTCATTTCGCTTAGCTCTTCGTCTAAAATCGACGATTAACCCATTTAGTTGTTGCATGTTAATATTGGTATTTGTACGATGTGTGTTAGATATTATTTCCCTCATATGTATTATGTTATTCATTAGTATTTGTTGGTTATTGATGATTATTAGTATATATTTTAGTTTATTAATTATCGCTCCGTGTTGTACATTAACATCCCATCGCTTTCTAATCTTGAGTACTTGGTTTCATTAAAGCACTAAAACTATTTTGTACAAAGATTTTCAAAATAACGCAATACTCGAAATTTGGAATCCTCGAGAGAATTGAGCCCTAATGTATTGGGTTCCAATTTTTATCGTCGAATCTAAATAATCGAAAATTTTCTTTAATCAAAACACATAAATAAAAACTCATTCTCGGGAATTCGATACGTCGTATCCTAATGTATTGGATGTGACATGTCGTTTTCTCGAAATGAGATTTAAAAAATAATAAGGGCCATATTCAATGCTAGGAATTTTGAGAAATTGTGCCCTAACGTATTGGGCTTCAAATTTTTTTATTTGACTTAAAGCAATTGAATATCCTTTTTAACTTCACAGCAAGGGTTTTGAAAATCAAAAGACAAGCTTATTCTCGAAGACTAAAAATGCCGCGTCCTAATGTATTGGGCGTGACATTTTATTACTCTGAGACGAGAAGGTCTTCAGCATTCGCCTCGATTTATCCGAGCATCTTCTATAAAATTAACATTAACAAAAAAGGGAAGGATCGTATTTTAAAATCTTTTTAAATTCTCGATACTAAGACATTAAACAATCAATTCGGTACCAATTTTGGGCTACGAGGGTGTTAACCCTTCCTCATGCGTAACCGACTCCCGAACCTGTTTTCTCAAAATTCGTAGACCTAAAATCGTTTTCAAGGTGATCCGGTCACACCACTTGTCGGTGGCGACTCCAAATTGGCGTTTTTAAGTCGACAACTAAAAGTTTGTTTTTTTTCAAAAAAAGTGGTTTCGACACAAATTATATAAAAAAGTTAAAAGTATATAGATTAAATCTTAAATTTGAGTGTAGCACATAGATCAAAATTGAAATTTGCTCATTGTTATATAATATTAAATTTGATCTTAACATAGGGACCAAAATTAAAATTTTTCCATTTTTTATATGATGCAAAAAAAAAAAGAGAGAGAGGGAGAAAAAGGTGACCCACATGTAGCTGAGGGTAAACATAGGGATTAGGATTTAAATTTTACCATTTTTCTTTATAATGTAAAAAGAAAACAAAAGAGAAAGGTGGCCACGTGTAAACTAAAGGTCCAAACAAACACGTTCCTTTTATGTACGGGTATATAAATAACATTACGATCTCACAAATCTAGTATTGGTATTAAAATCACCCGTTCTTAATGGCACCTCCTGTTGAGATGGACTATTTGCCTCAAATGCAAATGAATGCTAAACGAAAAGCCATGTTGCCAACAGGATGGCTCAGGTATTCCAAGGAACCGAGTTCTGGCTTGTAGCATGCAACTATGTCTTAGCTTAAGAGCACATATGGCGTAGGCTACAATGGCAAAGATGAAAGCCATTTTTAATAAAGGAAATCATAGCAACTTAGATCATAATATTTATCATAGAACAATGTCTTAAAAGTTTAAAAACATGAATAATACCCCACCCCCCCCCCCGAAAAAAAAAATCACAGTAACTACTGAAGATTGGTAAAAATCAATTATAACAAAAGGGATGAAAAAATAAATATATAGTCGGTACATATCAAAAGCAATTTTGAATTTCATTTCACAAATAATGTTTTTACTTACAACCAATCCTCTTCCCAATTTGGGCAAATTTAGCATTTTCTGTCCACAGCTTTACAAATATAAACTACTTTCAAACATGAAGATTACGTAAGAAATTACATTAGTAAAATCTTTTGAAAGATAAGAGCAAAACAGAAGAAAAAAAAAACAGGTAAAAGAGTTGCTAAAGATACACTAACTTCACGAAAAGCATTCCCCTTCATTTGGAGATCTAATTCACCAACAATTTTCTTAGCAGCTCTATTAAGTTATATCCAAACCCCGTATGCATTGTCCGAATAAAAATCAATTGTGCGCTTGTGACCCTTTGTTGGTAATTAATATAACTATAACATAATTCAAGTTCAACCTGACTACACACCAAACAATTTCATTTATGTATTAGAACGCATATAGAAACTAATAATCTAATACTATATAGGAAATGCGAATGAGGATATATATGAGAAATTAACCTTAAAGAAAGCCTCCACCCGACCATGTGACATCTGATTTTCCATTGTCACCAACAGCTCTTTTATTAGATGTGCCATTATAGAAATTATCATATCCATCATCCTTGGCTTCGTCCCAACCAGCCCAAGCATCATTGCTATGAGAAGTAGTCACCTCTGTAGTACCTTCCTTCCTGTTGTCTTTGGTGTCCCAGTCATCCCAAGAACTTGAGGTACGAGAGTTAGAATTCCCACCAGAGGAGGATTGTCCTCCAGAAGTAGAATTCCATCCTTTATTCCCCTGGTTAGAGCCCTGATGATGTCCATTCTTCTCACTTTCATTTTGCGGCCAGTTATCATTTTTCCAGTTCATGCCATCTTTTGCGTACTCCTCGACCTTTTGTGAAGCTAATGCCATGACTCCTTTCACGATCCCCCATGTTCTATGGCCAATCTCAGTTGTCTTTGCAGTGACAACGCTGACAGTTTCGTTAACCTTGGTATCATAGCCACCCTCTTTAACCTGCAAAAAGAATAGGTGCATCATGCCCCAGCATATGTAACTCCAAATCCCCATACCATATTTTTATAAATAGAAATACGAGGAAACAAATCCATCATGTTATACTATAACATCAGCAGCTTAGCCAAATGAAATGCCAAAAAAACAGCAGCATGTTTTTGAACATTTAAAAGGGCACAGAAAAAAAAAAGAAACGAAAACTAGTAGCTAAGTAATCAACTGAAAAGTAGGTTAAATGGAGTGAAAGTTATTTTCCTATTTCGTTTGGAGTTTGGAAGATTCGCATGCGAACATAGATAATACAGATTCAACAGCAGAGAATATGTCATAAGTAAATATAAAATGTCAACTTGAAAAACCGTCGTAATAGAACTCAAAATCCAAATTCAAAAAGACAAAAATATAATAAAAAAAATACCTTGGAGGTGAACTCCTTCGTTCCTGCTTGGACAACACTTGCAGCAGATTGGGCTGCGGATGCAGCTACTGATGATAACATCCCAATCCCCTGCACCAAAGACAAATTCAACGAATAACAAATAAGTATCTATTATCATAAAAAGAAATCACCAATTTCATAAAAAATTATAAAGAAATAATTTTTTAACCTGAGATACAACGGAGAGCACATCCCCCTGAGAATCATCATTCCTCTGGGTAGGCATAGGACTCGATCCAAACCCAACATATTTCCCTCCTTGAGAAGGTGGTAGCCCTTCAGGCCTAGATTCATTCTCTGCCATCTTCCTCGCAAAAAAGCTCTCCTTGTTAGCCGCCGAAGCCTCCAAATCGGATTTCGTGTATATATCCTCCGTGGACCTCGACCTCATCGGAGCACCTCCATGTTTATTCCCTCCTCTAAAATCAGTCGCCGATTGGTTCCTCCTCATATCATTCGAAGATCTAAAAGAATCGTCATTATCCCAACTATCCCACCCTTCATTATTATTTGCATAATTACTGCCCCTGCTACCTCCACCGCTCAACGGAGGCTTTCTACTACCAGAACCTCCGTTGAGAGTCTCGTTCAGAACAGGTGGATCCCGCCATGGGCGGCCCTCAGCTAGGGCTTGGATACGATCGCGATAAATACTGGCAGCATTAGAATTATATTTGGTAACGATATCCGTTTCTTTCGGAATCCCGTATTGAGCCAAAAAAGCATTGAGATCCTCGTTACCGCCCGATTCCATTTTCTTGATTTGTATCTCGGACCATGAATCCATGGTAACGGATCGGACGAATGAAATGTGGACACCTAAGCCACGGTGTTTCCCGGAACATTCTAAGCACATGAAAATACCGTAGGAAACCGAAGCCCATTGGGGATTCTTTTGGTTGCAATCGACGCAAGTTCTGTTACCTGGCTGCGATTGGAGGTCGCGTAACCGTCTCGTTGCCGCCATTTTTGAATCCGATCTAAATCGGATTCGGTGAAAAAAAAAGAATTAGATCGAAAAAGAATTCAGAGAAATGGGTCTATAAAACAAAATCTAGGAAAATGGTCTAAAAAGAGAAAAAAAATGAGAAAAAAAATAACAAAAAATAATAATGGGAGGCTAAAATTTATTGGGGAGGAAGGACATCAGCGACACCGTTAAAACATATTTTAGGGGGGAAAGGTTGAGATTGACTGGTGGTGTGGTGTCCTCTTTGTTGTTGAAATACGCGATTTTTTTTTTGGGTTATTATTTAAAAACTATAATTAATCCCAAAATATTTTAATTAGTTAAAAATAAATAATACAATGTAAAATTAAATTTATCATAATTATTTATTCATATTTTATGTATTATATTTTCTATGAATTTTTAGAAATATTTTAAATCTTATTGTTTAATTTATTTATTTTATTTGTAATAGGTAAATATATTTTGGGATAAATCTCTATACATGAATTATGGTTTAATGTGTAATTGTATACATGAATTTTGATTTTGTATAATTTTATTCATGAAATTTTGATTTGATCCAATTTTTTGTAAATTATTAACACAATTATTAATATAATATCTTTTATGTTTATATATTGCATACATAAATAATTATATTTATCCAATATAAAAAAAAGTGATGTATTTATTTCTTTAAATGTGTATGATTAAATTAAAATTAAAATTTAAAATATATATTTGAACAATAATTAGAGTTTCACGTATATAATTACACCAAATTAAAGTTCATATATAGAATTGCACATTAAATCAAAGTTCATGTATAAATTTAAGATTTATCCCTATTTAAGATATGCACCAATTTTTAAAATATATTATTTAAAATAATATAATTAATATATAAATAGATTTATTTTAAAAAAAATTCTTCGAGCATTACATGTAAATTCAAATCAATTTGTGAATATAAAAATAAACAACTTACAGAATTTATTTGGTTTGATTCGTAATAGAACTAGGAAAATATAAAATTATAGTTGGAATATAAGATTATATTGTTTAGTTTGATTGGAACGGGGGATTTAAATATTTAGTTGATGGATTGTAAGATTACTCAAAAATAAATTTATTATATTGTCTTTGTTATAAAATTTTTTGTTTTTATAAAATCACTTATTTTAACATTTTTAGCCTCAAATTTTCATAAAATTATAATAAATTAATTTTTATTATATTTTGATTTTATCAATGAATTACTATTCAATAATTTATTTATATGGTTGATTGATTATTTTTAATATGAAAAGCGAAAAGAAATTAAAATATTTAGAAAATGCATCAATAAGTGAAATTGGCATCTGAATCTTAATTTCCATCATCTCCAACCCTAAAAATAAGAATTACCACAACTTACATCTTTTTCCCTATCGCTAAACAAGCCATAATTGTATTAAATAGGTAAAACACTAAAATATTATTGTGAATAATAATATTAATATTATGTCAAGCAAAGATTAATAAAATATTAATCAAGCAAAATTTATTATATGTACAGCATAATTAATTTTCTAATTTAACTCGGATTTCACACAAGGAAATGAAGTATATAAAGCAACGAGTATGGTGGCAACAAGTAGTGTGCAAAAAGCAAGAAAAATGGATTTATCTTCATGCCAATTTTACATATTCTACATCACATATATCTTAATCTATATATATTCATTTAAAACATGAAGTAAATATTTGCTTAAATTTACAATATAGTTTTCTTCTCTCTCTTTTTTATACAAGCCTTATGTTTGTGCCAAAAGAAAGTATTAAATATTATAATATAATAACAAACCTATTTATCAAATAATTTATGTTTTGTGATGTTTTTTTTAAGTTATTTGAACCAGATCGGATGAGTTGAATTAGGAATTGATTGGGGTATTGGTTTATAGAGGAGTTCTAAATTAATTAATCCGATAATTGAGATAGTTGAACCAAACAAAAAAAATAACTGAACCATTTTTTTAAAATTTTTAATTAGTTCAATCAAACTTGTCAAACTGATAAATCTACGATTGACTTGTTTGATTAACTATTTGATTTTAAAAACTTTCTTTAAAAAATTTATTTTTGGCTTCTCATCCATTTTTCAAGATGTCTTTTTACACATCAAAGACAATAATTTTTCCCCACCTTTTCATACTCCTAGGTCGCTTAATAGAGTATAATCGCACGACTCTCTTCAATTCTACCTTACCTTGGAAAATTAAACCTTTCCATAAATCAAGTTCAGGATTTCATCATCAACCCTATCAATATTTGTGAATAATAGTACTTTTGGCTCTCGAGGTGGCGCCTTTAATCGGGTGGCCTCAGTTTCTAAGTCAGCATCTTCTAAAGAACGGATAGTAAATCGTCATGCTCTTCAAGTAGCCATGTTTTTATCAACATTTTCATCTTTTTCAAAATTATCATGCTCTTCATGTTCCTCGGTTTCTTCTTCCAACCCTTCATTATCAACATTCATATCCCTGAGCATATGATTAGTTTCGGAATAAACCAATTGTTCAATTATTGGCATATCTACTATCCTATTTGTCATGTTGACTAGGAGTTTCAAAATATGAAAATTCAAAAATAATACTGATGATTGATACTTGCCTTTTGTCTTTTCATGGTAGATGGTTAAGTTGCAAAGACTTACAAAAATAAAGACCTACTTAAAAATATAAGATTAATAGTAAACGGCAAATAAGGTTGTCTATAGAGACCGGTTATAATTTTATTTCTTTATTAAATAAATAAAATAAAAATAAAAATAAGGGCCTAAAATTAAAAATAAGAAGAGATTGTAAAATAAAACAAAAGAAAATCAATAATATGGGAAAAAGCTTCGTTTAATTCATAGTTCGATCATCGATGCAATGATAACTTCAATATCTTTAATAAATTAGTTCTAGCTGCTGACTCAACTGCTGACAACCAATCTCTTTGTGAAATAACTTTAGCTAGATTTTTCAATTCCCTTTGAATCGATATATTATAGGCCCAAAACGGACTTCTTTAACTCAAATTATGACCAAAATAGTGAAGTTGTACAGTGTGAAAGTCCAAACCGCAAAAAATTATTAAAAATAAACTTTAATTTTTTTTTCGAATTATTTCCTAAATAAGTACAAGTAATTAAGAAATCATATATTGTTTACTTGGTGGGAATGAATGGCGGGCATTAACATCAGTAACCAATGTTTCCTTTTCTTGTGTTGGTGTGGTTCCAAACCCATCGATTCATTCTGGTGTTTAGTGGATTGAATGAAGATGTAAACATAATTCAATGGTGTATAGTTAAAACCTCCAACTATAATCCATGATAGTTAAGTGAATAATAATGAGCCCGAAGATTCGTCCGTGTTGCGCGGAAGCGTGTGAAAGAGTAAAATTATTGTACTGAAAAATCACACTAAGTTCAATTCCCAGGAAAGAGAGGTGGATCACGAGGATCGCTTACATACCAGATCTTTCCTAGCCAGAATATCCCTCTATCGTAATTTAATAGCACAATAAATCACTACAATGACACTTGCAAAATATGCAGAACAAAAATAAAGAATACTAGAATTTTAACGAGGTTCAGCAAATTTTGCCTACGTCCTCGGGCACTACCAAATATATTTCACTCCAAAAATACAAGTGAAAGTTTACAAATAGGGAGAGAGAACAATTGCCTTAAGTAGAGAATGGCAACTGTGGGATGAAGAAAGTAAGAAATGGTTAGGCCTATTTATAGTTGAGGTTCAAGGATCAACTTGCAATGTCCCTATACAATTAGGGACCAAAATTGCAATTATCCCATGCCAACTTTTAACCCAACTTGCCAACCAATTTTACTTTCTACTTTCGGTGCCCACCCTTTTTGACTTTTCAAACAATGGGTGGGTTCCAATAATCTCCACCTTGAAGATTTGATTAGGATAATCTTATCTTCACACAATTCTTTCTGCCTTTGACAACAATACTTGATAGTGCCTTCTTCAACTGTTAAACTTGCAGGATATTAATCAAGTTCAAACAATGTTCGAACTTGGTTGCTGTTACCACCTTGGTCATCATATCTGTGGGATTATTTGCAGTCTTGATCTTCTGAAAACAAATTTTCCCCTCTTCAATAATTTCCCGTACAAAATGGAATCGTACGTCGATATGTTTTGTACGTGCATGATAGACTTGATTCTTTGCTAAATGAATAGCACTTTGACTATCACAATACACGTTAATATGCTCCTGAACCAACCCCAAGGTTTTAGCCATACCTTGTAACCAAATAGCCTCCTTTACAGCCTCTGTTACAGCCATGTACTTGGCTTCTGTGGTTGACAATGCAACTGTAGACTGTAGTGTAGACTTCCAACTTATTGGTCCTCCAGCAAGTGTAAACACATAACCGGTGGTTGATCTTCGCTTGTCCAAATCACCGGCATAGTCAGAATCAACGTACCCAATAACACCTTTACCAAGTGTATTATCCTGCTTGAACAGTAATCCAACATCCACGGTTTTCTGAATATACCGTAGAATCCATTTCACAGCTTGCCAATGTCCTTTTCCAGGATTATGCATATACCTGCTCACTATACTAACTGCCTGTGAAATGTCGGGTCTTGTACACACCATTGCATACATCAAGCTACCCACTGCATTAGAATACGGAACTTGCAACATGTATTCTCATTCCGTATTCGTCGAAGGAGATAGTTGTGTAGAAAGCTTGAAATGAGAAGCCAACGGGGTACTTACAGGTTTGGTCTGCTCGTTCATGCCAAACTGTTGTAGTACTTTCTTCAAATACTGCTTCTGAGACAAGCTAACTCTACCATGAGCTCTATCTCTACATATTTCCATGCCAAGAATCTTCTTAGCTTCACCTAGATCTTTCATCTCAAACTCGAGATTGAGTTGAGTCTTCAATCTCTCAATCTCAACTTTGCTCTTAGATGCTATCAGCATATCATCAACATATAAGAGCAAGTATATGAAAGTTCCTTCTTGTAGCTTCTGAAAATGTACGCAATGATCAAATTTACTTCTTCTGTACCTTTGCCCTTTCATGAACTGATCAAATCGCTTGTACCACTGCCTCGGAGATTGTTTCAATCCATAAAGCGACTTTGTCAGTTTGCAAACCCAATTTTCTTTATCAGCAACATTGAATCCATCAGGCTGAGTCATATAGATTTCCTCTTCCAAATCACCGTGTAAAAATGCTGTCTTCACATCAAGCTGAACTAGTTCAAGATCATATTGCGCAACCAAGGCTAGCAAAATCCGAATAGACGAATGCTTCACAACTGGAGAAAACACTTCATTGTAGTCTATTCCTTCTTTCTGAGCGTAACCCTTTGCTACCAATCTAGCCTTGTATCGAATTTTATTTTTACCAGGAAATCCTTCCTTCTTTGCATATACCCATTTGCATCCAATTGCCTTCTTTCCCTTGGGCAGTCTCACCAACTCCCAAGTCCTATTTTTATGAAGAGACTGCATTTCTTCATTCTTAGCTTGCTTCCACTTTACACCATCAGAGTTACTTATTGCTTCTGTGTAAGTGGAAGGAACATCATCATTTGCAATTGGAAGTGCATAGGCCACCATATCGTCAAAGCGAGCAGGCTTACGAATCTCTCTTCTTGGCCTCCTATATGCAATTGAATCTTGTTGCTGTAGAAGTTCTTGGGTCAAAACTTCTTCATCATTTGTTCTTTCAATATTAGCTGGATCATCATTAACCTTTTCAAACTCCACCTGCTGCAAAGTACTACTGGTTTTGTCATCCTTTTGTGAATCCTCGTTCTTCATCATGGTTGATTCATCAAAAGTTACATCTCTACTGAAAACAATCTTCCTTGTATCAGGACACCAGAGACGGTATCCTTTTACACCACCAGTTATACCCATGAATAATGCTTTCTTTGCTCTTGGGTCTAACTTAGATTCTTTTACATGATAATATGCAGTGGAACCAAAAACATGTAAAGAATCATAATCAGTAGCAGGTTTACCAGTCCACATCTCCATAGGAGTTTTTCCATTTATTGCAGCTGATGGCAATCGGTTAATTAGATGGCACGCATATGTAACTGCCTCAGCCCAAAATTCCTTGCCCAATCCAGCATTGGACAACATACATCGAACTTTCTCTAATATAGTCCGATTCATGCGTTCTGCCACCCCATTCTGTTGTGGTGTATCTCGAACAGTGAAGTGTCGCACAATGCCCTCATCTTGACATACTTGTAGAAATGGATCATTTTTGTACTCAGTACCATTATCTGATCGAAGTCGTTTGACCTTTCGACCTGTCTGAGTCTCCACCATCTTCTTCCACTTCAGAAATGCATCCAAAACTTCATTTTTTCTTTTCATTAGATACACCCATACTTTTCTTGAATAATCATCAAGAAAAGTGACAAAATAGTGCATACCTCCCAAAGAAGCCACTTTGGTAGGTCCCCACACATCACTGTGAACATAGTCCAGAATTCCTTTCGTATTGTGAATTGCTGAACCAAATTTTACCCTCGTCTGCTTGCCCAGAACACAATGTTCACAGAATTCCAATTTGCAAGAATTTGCACCTTTCAACAAGCCTTGCTTCGCCAAAGTCTGCAAAGCTTTTTCACCAGCATGTCCCAATCGCCTATGCCATAACCTGGTAGCCTCTGAATCTGCATCTTTCGCAGAAGCTGTTGATGTTGATCCAATAACTGTACTTCCATTTAAATAGTACAAGTTATTTCTTCTAGTGCCTTTCATCACCGTCAATACCCCAGCTACTACCTTTAGTAATCCATCTCTCAAAGTGATTGTGAGCCTTTTAGATTCTAGGGCCCCTAATGAGATGAGATTTTTCTTCAAGCTGGGTACATAGCGAACATCTGTCAGAACTTGGATTGAGCCGTCATGGTTCTTCAATTTGATTGTACCTACACCCATTGTCTTACAGGCACTATCATTGCCCATAAAAACAACTCCACCTTCTAGTTCTTCAAGACTAGAAAACCAGTCCTTATTAGGACACATATGGTAAGTACATCCCGAATCCAATATCCACTCATCCGTTTGACATGCCATTGCCATGCCAACCAAGCTAAAGTCTGACTCCTCATCATGCTCCGCTACACATGCATTAGAAATAGACTTGCCCTTTTGTAACTTAGGACAATTCTTTTTCCAATGCCCTTTCTCACGACAAAAGGCACATTCATCTTTGGTGGGTCTCCCTTTGGACTTACCCCTTCTACCAGGTTTGCTGCTGTGTGAACGACCTCTTACTGTTAAGACTTCTGCAGTTGTATCTCTGTGATCTCTTTTATCTTTTTTTCGAGTCTCAGATCTATACAACGCACTACAGACTGCATCAAATGTGATTGAATCTTTCCCATGAAGCAATGTGGTGGTAAGATGATCATATTCATCAGGAAGGGAATTCAACAACAATAATGCCTTGTCTTCATCTTCAAATTTCTCATCCAAATTTAGCAAGTCTGCTAAAATTTTATTGAATGAGTTCACATGGTCATTCATCGACATACCGGGTGCATACGTGAACCGAAAAAGTTTCTTTTTCATATAAAGCCTATTTTCAAGACTTTTCGTTAGAAACTTTTCTTCCAATGTATCCCACAGCTTCTTCGCTGATGTCTCCCTCATGACGGAGTACTTCTGCTCTTTGGCCAAACATAGGCGGATTGTACCACACGCCTGTCTATTGATCTTGGCCCACTCCTTGTCATCCATCTTGTCAGGTTTTTCTTCAAGGGCTATATCCAGCTCTTACTGACATAAGACATCCAGGATCTCACACTGCCACATACCAAAATTATTGGTACCGTCAAATTTCTCTACTTCAAATTTTGCATTTGTCACAGTAGTCCTTGCTGATGACGATGCTGCTGCCATTTTTCTCCTCAATCCCAACTACTGTATACGTGAACAGTACCGTATACGTGAATAGTACCGTATACGTGAATAGTACTGTATACGTGAATAGTGCCGTATACGTGAATAGTACCGTAAACGGTCGTATTCCCCAAGTACGAACCTGGCTCTGGTACCAATTGTTGCGCGGAAGCGTGTGAAAGAGTAAAATTATTGTACTGAAGAATCACACTAAGTTCAATTCCCAGGAAAGAGAGGTGGATCACGAGGATCGCTTACATACCAGATCTTTCCTAGCCAGAATATCCCTCTATCGTAATTTAATAGCACAATAAATCACTACAATGACACTTGCAAAATATGCAGAACAAAAATAAAGAATACTAGAATTTTAACGAGGTTCAGCAAATTTTGCCTACGTCCTCGGGCACTACCAAATATATTTCACTCCAAAAATACAAGTGAAAGTTTACAAATAGGGAGAGAGAACAATTGCCTTAAGTAGAGAATGGCAAGTGTGGGATGAAGAAAGTAAGAAATGGTTAGGCCTATTTATAGTTGAGGTTCAAGGATCAACTTGCAATGTCCCTATACAATTAGGGACCAAAATTGCAATTATCCCATGCCAACTTTTAACCCAACTTGCCAACCAATTTTACTTTCTACTTTCGGTGCCCACCCTTTTTGACTTTTCAAACAATGGGTGGGTTCCAATAGTCCGAAAAGTCGAAAGATTTGGATAAAAATATAGGCTCAAAAGATGAGTTTGGACAAAAAAAAGGTTTGCTTAAAAAACGGATCAAGTCTTGAGTAAAGTATTTTTTATCTAGATCGACCCGACCCATCCAAAATTCACAAAAGGGCAAATAAAATATGTTATTTTAGGTTAAATTTAGTTTGTGAATATCCAACAGTAAAATTTTGCCCAAATTTAGAATCAAATTAATGCCAAAGAAAGCAGTTTCATATAACAATTTTCTAAATCCAAAACATAAAATCATAAGAGGCATAAGAGTTCTAGCAAACACAACACATATCCCTTAAAAAAAAAAGATAGATACCAGCCACCAAATACTCAAATTTAGTTTTAATTGATAAACCCTAATTACTATTTAACTTACAACAAATAATATGAAAATGAAGAAACAAACCAGTTGTCCTGACCAGTTTTTAATCAAAATTTAAAAGTAGTTTTGCAACATTTAAAAAATATACGAGAGTTTATATTTCAGAAAAAAACGACAGTTTTAAGTTAATAATATAGAGTTATGATTAATTTTTTATTAGGTGTGATCGGTTTTTATGAAAAATCACATTTTATAAAAAAATTTAAAATTCTTAAAAAAGGCAACTTAAACATTTGTGATAAAGTCAAGAAAAAAAATATCAAGTTTGAAACTCAATTACATATAATAAAAAAGGTTATAACACTCTTAGACACCCAAAATCGATACTTAGTCAAAAACTTTGAAATTTAAAAAGTTTAAAATTTTGTATTTAATTATGATCCCTTAAAATATTCATATATAATATAATGATTTTAATATCCAAGTGAGTTACAATTTCAAAGTAAAATAATTTTTTATATTTCTCTGTCTATTTTCTTAAAAATCAAACTTTTATATAAAAAAAAAACTCATGAATTCACTCAAATTTAAAAAATATTTGCTATTAATAAACATTAATAATATTCTACCCAATGAGACAAAGATTAATTCAAGAGTGTTAAAAAGTTAGAATTAAATAAGAAATGAAGAATTGGAGAGAGACATAAGCATTACAAAAGTACATAGATATAATTTTCAGACCTGTATTTCTTCCTTAGGGTATACAGGCATATTTCATGTTATGGACACCTACGTTCATATAAAACAACAATAAGAGTAATGATTAATGTAATATCATTAAAATATGTTCATCACCATTAACAACAAATACGATACACATTTGTGATGATGACAGCACACTACAAATAACGTTAATAATTGACCATTTCAAAAAATTAAAACTAATTCACCAATTTAACCTCTATAACAAATATTTATAAATGAGTTATTAGTAAAAAGGTTAGGGAAGTATACCCAAAGCGGCTGGAGACTTGTGAAGCCTGAATTTGCTAATCTGTAGATCGTGGGCCGCAGGTGTCCGGTTCTTACTTCTTGGATCACCGTCGGATAAGGCTACACTATAAAAGAAAAACACTAGTGCAATATGGAATAAAATAGTAGTAAGAATAAATGGGAAAAATACTAATTTTTATTGATTCTAAACTACTAAAAAAAAAAAAAGCAAAACATAACAAATTTATAGGCTAAAATTACTAACTAATTGCTCTTAAAAAAGTGCAACTACTCAAAAACAAATTCTTTTGTGAATTTACTATCAAGTCTTTAAGAATTGACCAAGTCTCTCATAGTACAAAACTAACTTATTTGACTGAGTAAAAACTAAAATAAAAAAAAATTTATGTAAGATGCACTAAATTTTTTACACTTCCCGTTAATGCAAGCTTACAATCAACAACTCCAAGTGGAACTCTAAACTTTTCAAACTTAGGCTTTCCTAGTGCTTTTGTGACAATGTCCCCCATTTGGTTATTTGTAGAGATCCCTTGCAGCTCAATTTTTTAATTCAACACTTTCTCTCAAATGTAGTGATGACGAGCTTCTATATACTTTGTTCGAGCTCGAAAGATAAGATTGAAAACAAGTTGAACAACACCTTTATTATTACACTGGATCTATACATCATAATCAACTTTGCACAACATATCTCCCATCAACCTCTTTAACTACATGCATTCTTGAGCAATCATGGTTACTGCCACATATTTAGCTTTAGTTCTAGACAAAGAAACTACATTTTGCTTCATGTTACACTAGGATATCATAGTAGAACCAGTGTTGAAACAATAACCTGAAGTTGAATGTCTATCATTTGCATCTCCTGCCCAATCTGCATTAGTAAAGCCTTTTAATACAAAATTCTCACTTCTTGCATACATCAAACCATAATGAACAGAGCCTTTTACACATCGCAAGATTCTCTTTGCTGCATCTAAGTGAGTACTCATTGGGCACTACATAAATTGTGATACTACACCAACAAAATAGGCAATTTCTAGTCTTGTGATACTTAAATAAATTAAACTACCAACAAGTTGCCAAAATTTTATAGCATCCTGCAACAACTTTCCTTCATCTTTCATTAGCGTAAGATGTGGCTCCATTGGAGTTGCTTTTTCTTTTGACTCCCCCATGCCAAAACGCTACAAGAGTTTCTTCGCATAAGCCATACATACAATAAGACACACAGACGTGTGGTGTGACCGTATGTGGCACATGACCGTGTGGCAGCCCATGTCCCAGCTTGTGTGAGGTCCTGAAAGTGTTTGGATATCACACGGCCTGAATGTCCTACCGATGGTTGAGGTCCTGCATCTATTACAGATTCTCCACAGCTCGTGTGAGTAGCATCGTGTAGCTAACATTTCGACCCATAGCTCGTGTAAGCAGGCCCATTTCATAGCTCGTTTGAGCACTATTGGAAAGGAAAGGTTACGATTACATGAAAAGACACACTATGTGTGAGCATTCCTGAGTATCCAATGTAATTCTAAATGGTTCAACGGGTAAGTAAAGGCTAATGGAAAGGCATGTAAATAAAGTAATTGTTGTTAATTATTTTATGAAATGGTAAATTTGGTACTTGCAAATGGATGGAAAAGATTACCAATCAAACATGTGGGAAATGTGAAATGATGTAATCCATTTAATGATATGTGCCATGTTTCTTTGATGTTATATGTTTAAGTTCTTTACTAATGATGTGGATTGTTGTAAATAGGAAAGTCAAGTACCTGTATGATTTAATGAGAATGATTGAATGATTAATGTTGTGGAATGGTATGTTTAAGTTTCTTTTATACGAGCTTACTAAGCACTAGTTGCTTACGTTGTTATTTTTCTTTGTTTTGTAGATCATCGGGAGCTCAATCGGTTGGAATCTTGTTGGAGTACTATCACACTATCTAGCAATCTCTTTGGTAGTTTTTGGTTATTTTGGTTATGGTTATAAATGACATGTATAGGGCTTTTATATATTGAAAGTTATTATGTATGCTATTTGGTTATCATAATGTGTATATTTCTTTCGTGTACATAGTTGTTTGGAATTATAATGCTTGGCAAGTATGCATCTTTTGGTCACTTTTAAGTATAAGGTAAAAATATGATTTGAACTATGTTTATATGAGATGATAATGGATGAATTATAAGTGTGTGATTTAGATTGATTGTATAAACCATGCTATTTAGTTGAGTTGTTTAGATGTGTATAATGTGGTACCAATGAGGGTACATTGGTTGATTGATGAAAATGAGTTGTACATGTGTGATTTTGGCATGTTTTGATTTTGCTTAGATGTGTATTGAATAGGTCTTAAGGTTGGAAAATGGTATGCTTAGGGATCAAGAAAACATTTTTGGTAAACTTGAAATTGAAGGCAAATTTTGGAACACACGGCCTGAAACACAGGCTGTCACACGATCGTATGACCACATATAACATGGGCACAGTTAGTTACATGGTCAACATACACGGGTGTGTGTCACATAGGCGTGTAAAGTAACGACACGGTCGTGTGACCCTTATTTTCAAAATTTTTAGTTTTTTTTTGTTTTGTTTCAATGATCCTTGGATGTTTTTAAATTATTTTTAAGGCACTGAAAGCTCGATTTAAGACCCAAATATGTATGTTTGCTATTATTGGAATGAAATATTGGAATTTATATTTAAGTTGAATTATTTGTTCTATTTTGAATTTAAAGGTTCTGTTTTGTACAATAACCCTCTGTAATCCTAATCTGACGACGGAGACGGGTTAAGGGTGTTACAAGTACCCGAAATTGTATAACCCCTAATAACATGTCATTTGTATCCTAGGTATTCACAATGTTCAAATGGGACACTTTTCATACCCTTATTCTTGAACTTTATTTCCATTATAATATTTCATACTTACATTTATGTAATCCGCATTATCAATAATTTCATCAATTGATTATTATGGCAATGTAATTCAATTTAACATATAGTACACATTAAACATTTAAGTTACCTAAATTAATTATTCATTAACATTTAACAATTCCACAAGAATTAAATTAACTATTATACGAACTTACCTCGACGAAAATAGTTGTAAAAACAAAGTTGACAAGAAGTCCGATAATTTAGCTTTTCCATGATTTAAATCCGATTAGCCCGTTTCTTGATCTAAATAATAATTTTCATTCAAATAAGTAATTCAAATAGATTACATAATTAATTCAAGCTTATAACCCTAATCAATGCGAATTTAAAAAATTACCCTTAACATTTTAACCTTTATGCAATTTAGTCCTGAATCCCGAAATTTACGAATTATCCAAATTTAATCAAAATACCAGCTAGCTGAATTTCATAAGGTTCATAACCAACCCATTTTTATCATCATTTCACAATATTTATATGAAGTTTTACTATTAAAACAATTTAATCACTAAACATTAAAATTGCTAAAAATCACTTAACAAAAAACTTCTATTTAGCTATTCACTACACCAAAACAGGCTTTTAGCGGCATTTTTAGTGGCGTTTGGACAAAAAACGCCGCTAAAAATTGAGCATAGCCCAACGACATCGTTTTTTGACATTTTGGGGCTTTAGCGGCGTTTTTGAAAAAGCGCCGCTAATGCTCAAGCTTTTAGCGGCGTTTTTTAGAAAGCGCCGCTAATGCTCAGGCTTTTAACGGCGTTTTGAGAAAGCGCCGCTAATGCTCAAGCTTTTAGCGGCGTTTTTGAAAAAGCGCCGCTAATGCTCAGGCTTTTAGCGGCGTTTTTGAGAAAGCACCGCTAATGCTCAGGCTTTAGCGACGTTTTTGAGAAAGCGCCGCTAATGCTCAGGCTTTTAGCGGCATTTTTGAGAAAGCGCCGCTAATGCTCAGGCTTTAGCGGTGTTTTTGAAAAGCGCCACTAATGCTCAGACTTTTAGCGGCGTTTTTGAGAATGCGCCGTAAAAATATTTTACCTGTCTATTTACTATTTAATTTGTTTATTTATATTAATTAATTAAAATTCAATTTATTTTTAATTGAGTATTTTTTAAAAATGGATAAATTTGAAATAATGACACGTAGAAATAATTTGAAATAAAAAACATAAAAAATATTTGTTAAGAATAGAAAAATTAAAATACTATTATTTAAAATAATTTTAAAATGTTTTGGGTACATGAATGATTGATTTTTAATTTATATATTAAATAATTTCATATATAATTGTAAAAGATACGATAGTATTATTTTTAAAATATTTAATTAATTATCATTATAGTTTAGGGTTTAATATATATGGTTTAAGGTATATGGTTAATTTAGGATTTAAGGCCGGTTTAGGAGTTACAATTTTAAGGTTTATAGATTATGGAATTAGGGATTATGGATTAGAGATTCTGGTTTAAGAGTTGTGATTTAGGGGTCAGGGGCTAGGGCCTAGGGGTTAGAGATTAAGAGTTAGGGATTTAGGATTTATGGATTCGGTGTTAGGTTAGGGTTTATGGTTTAGATTAATTAGTGTTTTTTTAATTTATATATTAAATAAAGTTTAAGGGTTAGGGGTTAGGGGTTAGAGATTAGATGTTAAGAGTTAGTGATTTAGGATTTAGAGATTCGGGGTCGAGTTAGGGTTTAAGGTTTAGATTAATTAGTATTTTTTAATTTATATATTAATTAAGTTATTATATAATTGTAAAAGAGGGGTTAGGGGTTAGGGGTTATGGGTTTAAGATTTATGTTTTATGATTTAGGGTTTAAGAGATAAGGGTAAAGGGTTTAGGGTTTAGATTAATTGTTGTTTCTTAATTTAAATATTAAATAATTTCTTATATAATTGTAAAATAAATAACATTAATTTTAATATTAAAATTATGATTATAATTTTAATTATTTAAGAGATAATAGATAAATTATATATATATTAAATGGTTTAGGATTTAAGGTTTCCTTGAGATTTATTAAATGATAGTTAATTTTTAACAAATAAAATAAAGAATTTTTAACAAAGCAAAATGACTTCGTTTTGTTCAAAATAAAATAATTTTTTACGGTCGTTTTTTATACAAACGTCGCTAAAGGGAATCAATAACGGCGATTTTCATGAAAACGCCACAAAATTCATTTTATCTTAAAAAAAATTGGCGCTGATTTTTCCTCAAATTTTCCCCCTAAAACCCCTAACTTTGCCCAAATTTCGCGCTGATGTTTTTCCCAAATTTTGCACTGATTATTTGTGTGTGTGTTTCATCTTCTTGTGTTCATTACTCAGATCCCTATCGCTGTTGCTGCTCTGGTTATTCTCTGTTATTCTTTTTAATTTGGTGTTCATTTGTATAGATTGTTGAAAAGGAATCTGAATCTGGGGGAAAGCTAGACTCCTATGAAGTCGAGGGTGGTGAGACAAAGGGTGAAATACTTCAAAATCTGGCTGAGTTCCAGTTCTCTTGTGTAAGTCCCTGCTGTTTGAAAGAAATGTTTCCGGCTGGAGGAGTTTGATCTTTCCTCACTGCCGGTCGGGTTGAATCATAGTCTCTTATGCTGTCTTCCTATGTTAATCAGATAGGCAATATATATGTGTATATATATAGGTTATATAGAGGTTTTGTATTGATGATGATTTTGATGAAATGGTAGTCTTAAAAAAAATTTCCAGGTACAGTAGTGAACCAATATCGTGGAATACAATTTTTTTCTTTCTTTTTTGCTTTGGGTTATGGAGATTTTGTTTTTGGGTTTCAGAAGGTTCTTATTAGGTAACTTGGTTGCCTATTTGTAATAATATAATAACTAAAAAAAATTATGACAGTATTCTTTTTATATAATGTTGGATTAATGAAAAATAAACTGCGGCTATTATTTTTTATTATTTGTTGGGGTTTAAGCTAAGAGTCTACCGGGTTTCGTGGTAGAATGTTATCAATTTTTTCTGGGGGAAAGCTTGGTGAGCTAGACTCCTATGAAGTCGAGGGTGGTGAGACAAAAGGGTGAAATACTTCAAAATCTGGCTGAGTTCCAGTTCTCTTGTGTAAGTCCCTACTGTTTGAAAGAAATGTCCTTGTTATTCTGCATGAAAGTCATACCATGTAGGCATGAACTATAGGACTAAATAAATGAACCCTATTTTTCAAAATTTTGAATTTAATTGATACCCTAGGTCATTGAGAGTTGTTTTATGGTGACAAGATAATTTTGAATTTAATTGATGCATTGAATCCTGCCACTGATAATTTTCTCAAAGTGCAGTATAGTGCTAATGATATGCAAGGGAAAGCAGAAAATAAAGCTGCAATGAGAATGAATCTAGGGCTTTCATCTGCTGATGATCAACGGCCAGTGGTAATTTTATTTCTGAAGTCTTTATTTGTTATATCAACATTGCTAAGATGTATTATATATTCTTTATGAAAGCTTTTGAGTTACAATGTAAGTTTAAGGTCACCTTTAGGTTCCAATAACACAGCATTATAGGAGGTTCTTATTATTTCTTAGCTGAATACTGCCTAGATTCTTACTCGAAGTCTTTTACTATTGAATAGGTAGGTTGCATAACAAGATTGGTGCCACAGAAAGGTGTTCATCTGATTAAGCATGCCATATATCGAACATTGGAGATGGGCGGTCAGTTTGAACTTCTTGGTTCATGTCCAGTTCCCCACATTCAGGTGAATCTCTACTACTGTTTTCTCTGTGTGAACAACGGATTTCTTTCTACTTGCATGAATGAAAGCTATAAAAACAATAAAAACTCTATTCAGGCATATCGGTCCATGCGGAGTTATTTGTTTTATTTTAAGTTGATACTTTTCCTGTTCCATACTTAGTACACTGAGATTTTCCTTTGCATTTTCTTTTTCTTTTTCTTTTATTTGTTTTCAGAGGGAATTTGAGGGTATAGCAAACCAATTCCAAAACCACGAACACATTCGGCTAATACTAAAATATGATGAGTCTCTTTCTCATGCCATTTACGCAGCATCTGACATGTTCATCATCCCATCTATTTTTGAACCTTGTGGCCTTACACAGGTATGCTCCAAACTCCAAACCACAATTCATAGCTCCTGTATACTTTTACTATATGCCCCCTCCCCCACCCCACCCTCTCTTTTTTTTTCCTGCTATATATACATGTATATGATCCTGCAAAATAAAATTCTTGAAATTCGATTCCATGGATCATAAAAACTTTGACCTTTGCTTTCTTTAAATGCTTTTTCTATGTTAAAAAAAAGGTGTGCCCAACCCATTTACCTCTCTCATCTCACAGCACAATATATCCTGCTAAAATGAGAAACAAAAAAGAAAAAGAAGTCAAATGCATAAATGGGAATGCAATTCTGAGACTTAGAGAGCACAGGTGGTTCAGCAGCACCATTATATATATAATAACTTTGACTTCTAATTGTTATGTTTGATTTTTTTTTAATTTAAAAATTATGACAGAAGGATCTTTCATTTATTAATTATCTTCATCAATATCGTTATGTTTGAAAAATAGCATAATAATTTTATTTGAGTGTAATTATCTATATTTAAATCATTATTAAGGAGTTAAAAATTAAGAGAATTATACGATATAATCATAAATTGTGTTATTAAAATGTGCGTAAACTCTTTAGTCAAATACATTTAAAAATTAGAATACCTTTTTTATAATTATAAAAATGTAATTATTTACCGTGTCCAAATACGCCAAATAGCAAGTAATACTTTTCTTTGATTATTTATATTTACGTCAGATAAGTTGGAGTGTGTTTCAGATAATTCAAATGTCAAATTCTTTAGGATTGATCTACAGAATAGTTCTCAGGTCGGCCTTATCTCCTGGATTCCAAAAGTGTTAACGTGGATTTTCTTTCTTGATGTTATAAATATATATGTTATTCAATAATTTTTTAAAGGACCTGGATTTATGGTATATCTTTCCCTTTCCACTAATTTCTTCTACTTTAATTGTTACTATGAGTGTTGTATGCATATGCTGTTTTTTTTCGTCTTTCTTTAATAGTTAGTCTGATAATTGTTACTATGAGTGTTATATCACTTTTGATACCACCAATGTATTTCGGCTTCTTAACCTTATAGCTCACCATTTAACACATGCTAATATGATTTTCTTTTGATGACCATCGGCTTAATTTGTTTACTGCATAAAATTTGTTCATAAATTTTATCATATATTAAGATTCTCATGTATGCTTTAAAACAATGAGCTTAATGTGCAGGATCTTTTCCATCTTTCTGTTGTATGCATCATAAGAATTTGAGTGAAACATAGGAAAATAATTCAGAATCTACGAAGTCTTTTGTCTATGTTTTAAAAAATTTAAAATTATTTTAAATAATAGTATTTTAAATAATTATTCTAAACCAGGTTAGTCACCTATTGCAAATGTTGATTCACGAATTCTAAAAGCTGTTGCTATCGAGAACTCTAAGGATGTGGACGCAGCTGCGGAGATTGTTCTGTCTGAGATTCTGCCTTACGCCTTACCTATCTAAATGAACCGTGGCTGGTAGTTCTACCTCACGGAATCGAAGCCCTACTGTGCAAGCAAATGAAGGTAGCTTTTTTTTTATGATTTAGTTGTAAACTTGTTTTTTTCTGCATTGTGCTTTGGCAATTTTTCAAGTTTGTGGAATAATTAGTTGTTATCTCTGTATGTTCTATATTGTGGTTTGGACGGTAACTGCCTTGCATATTGGAGCTTATGCATTGATCTATTCAACTGTTTAATGTCATGCATATATTGTTCGCCGAACTTGCACAAGTAAAGCAAGTAGCACATCATACTGCACTTCATTTTTCAGTAACATAATGCATAAAATTTTAGGGAGTTCAGGTGTGCATCCTATAGTCACCATTGTGTATTAAAGTTTATTGTTTCAGTGTACTAATGTTAGAGCCAGAAATTTGCCCGCCTGTTTCATTTTTCCACAATAAGGTAATAATTCAAACTGTTTCCTTGTTGTGGGAAACTGAAATTGCTTGATACTGGCATCATTTAGTATATCATTTAGTATACAGATCAAATTGACAAAGTTGTGCACGAGATGATAATAGAAGCGGGTGCTTATCCTTCTCCTCTTGGCTATGGTGGGTTTCCTAAGAGTGTATGCACTTCGGTTAATGGGTACTGGAAATGATGCAATCAAGTTTTTTGGTATGTCATATTTATCGCTAGATAACATTCCGGTTATTGGCTTTTTAACCCTTAAATGGCGCTGAGTTTGTTCTGTTTCTTTGTGAAGGTGTGCTGGTGAACTAGCATCTTCCATGTCTTTATTAATAAAAGACGTGGCAGAAACCCATTGCTCCTTCCAAATTTCTTGGGTCAATCTCGTGGCTATCCTCAATTCTAAGCTGGCTCCAGTTTAACTACTCTGAAAACACGGAGAGGAGCAACAGCAACAAAACCAAGTAGATATTTCTTTCAATGGCTGGAATTGCTACTACTTGTTATTATTTGACCCTTTCTTCTACAAGGTAAACTTCTTTTTTAAATGTGAAGATCTACTACTGCTGCCAATAAATTGGAGCAAGCTAGTTTCCAGAATATAGCTGGTGAACTAGCTTCTTCCATGTCTTTATTAATTCTTGGTTTTGTTGATTTCATTTTTAAATTAGTGTTTTTCGAGATTTGGGTTAAATTATTAAGTTCTAAATTGTTTAACAATAGGTTTTTTGTTTTCTTAAGCAGGGATGATGAAGATGATTCTGTTGCCAAGATGAAGGCAGCTGAGGAAGCCTTGGAAGCAAAACAAAAAGTAACAAATAGCTTGTCTGCTACCTGTTCTTTTTTTTTTTTAACATGTTTTATAGTTTTATGACAAATTATTCTTGGTACTCTGAAGATATTTATGCAAAATTACCCTATGATTCTATTGTATTTATACTGCATGGCTGCACCATGTATTTCTTAACTAGTTTGATAAATTTTATGTGTGGTGTTTAATTTTTCGTTATTGTTTGTGTAACTTGCAGCAAAAACCTACATTTGAGTTCTCTTTCCATTGTTTATTTTAGTTTTGATTCTAAATTTTATTTTTACTCTAATATTACGACAATTTGAGTTTTAACTTTTGGATTTTAATTGTGTTATTAATTTATTATTTTAAATTCTAAAATTAAATTCATTAATTTTTATATTTAGTTTTAAAGTTAAAATTTTCATAGAAAATTTAATTTAAATAATATTTTTATTTATCATAAAAATAAATATTATTTGATTAAAATAATTTTTTTAAAGATTCTATTTTTAGCGGCGTTTTTGCTAGAAGCGTTGCTAAAGGTTTGTTCTTTAGCGGCATTTGTGATAAAAGTGTCGCTAAAGGTCTTGGTCTTTCGCGGCGCTTTTAGTTTTGGTCTTTAGCGGCGTTTGTGGGAAAAGCGCCGCTAAAGGTCTTGGTCTTTAGCGGTGTATGTGGGAAAAATGCCGCTAAAGGTCGTGGTCTTTCGCGGCGTTTGCGATAAAAGCGCCGCTAAAGGTTTTGGTCTTTAACGGCGTTTGTGGGAAAAGCGCCGCGAAATGTCTTGGTCTTTAGCGGCGTTTTTTTTTCTAAAAAACGCCGCGAAAGTTAGTGACGCGTTCTTTAGCGGCGTTTTTTCTGGCGCTTCTCGAAGCGCCACAAATAATTTTAGCAGTGCCGCTAAAGGCCTAAAAAAGCGCCGCTAAAAAGCCTGTTTTGGTGTAGTGATTGTACTCAAGAATATAATAAATTAAGTTAAATAATACTCCTAACCTAATCATGGTAGGTCCCTAAAATTTTAACAGCTTTACAAAATGACCCCCAAGTTAGCTAGATTAAGCTAAAACGATCACAAAAACATAAAAATAATTAAAAACGAACCTCAAATACATACACATGCGAAGGAGAGAGCTTGGCCGATCCTCTTGGCCTCAACAATGGTGGCATTCACTTATGGGGAAGAAGAACATAAAAAAAATTGAAATGCATGCTTTTGTTTATTATATTTGAACTTAACATTATTTAATTTATTAATTATAACATATAAATTAGCTAAATTAAAGCACTAACCATGTATACCATTTGATTATGTTATAATTTCCACATAAAACCTTATGAATTTATTAATTTAAATATTTAGCACCTTTATCTAATAGAATTTAACTTTTGTAGCTTTTACAATTTAGTCCTTTTTATTTAATTAACTATTTAAATGTTAACATTTCTTAACCAAAATTTAGTATGACTTTATTAAATAATTGTAAATATTAAACTATAATATTTACTGACTTGCTTGTTGGAATTGTGGTCCCAAAACCACTGTTTTCAACATTATTGAAAACGGGCTATTACACACATGGTTTTTGCACGCAGAGCAAAATGGAAGCAAATGTTGCTCATTGATTGTCTAAGTTTAACTAATACTAAGTAGTATTATATGGTCGGATCGTAATATAGAAAGACAACTTGTATTAGTAGACGAACCTAAATATGTCCTTAGTTTAATGGGAAATGAACAAACCAATTGAAAGACTAATATGTTAAGTGCGTTTAATCACGAAAATCAAGGGTGTTAGTAGAATTATCTGATTTTCAAACTAAAACTTGTCTCCATTACATGAGTATATAAGGATATCGTTGGCCATCAAGAATCACCTTTATATTTTCTTCTTCATTGAATTACTCTTTAAGTTTCTGAAAAGCTTTAGCATAAAAAGCTTTTTTGATAGGGTTCACAATGCTTAGTTAGCACCCACATTTGTACCAGCTTCTTGGTAATTTTTAATAAACCTTTAGGTTATTATCGAAGAATTTACGTGTTTATAATATTGTATGCATAGACCTTAAAACTATTTGTGAGGAAGGAAACTCCCTAATTTTGGGTTGTTTGATACCGATTCTTGTATGCATGTTAAGTTTTGATAGTTTGATGATCTGATACAAATATTTATCTATCTTTTAGCTCAAGAAGTTAACGAAGGTCCCAATGATAAGGGCAAAGGACCTGTTGTGTAAATCACTGTACTAGAGTTTCTGGTGAGTTCCTTCTTACTTCCATGTATTGTAAATTCCTTTATTATATAAATTGTGTAAGGTAAGAAATATCCCAATAACTTATAAATGGTTTATGTGTTGGTGGTGTCATCTAGTATCATTAGTGTGAGTATAGTCTGTCCGTGTTATGAAGTACATACCCTCCTTATTGCAAAAGCTAGTACCATCAATATGTGATATATGATATGTGAGATGTGATCTTGAAGAAGGGGATTATGTTTGTGATGCCTCCAGTAGGGTAGCTATATTGCAAATTGGACTAGCAGATCACGAGAAAACATATTTGGCTAAATAAAAATGATATGTGGAGTTAAAGGGGTGTGTATGTATATGAATACGATCGATCGACATGATTCTGATTCTGAATTCTGGGTTTGAGGCTGGCATAAGGATGGGTTGTGTGTGTAGGTTATGATTTACTTGGCGTATTAAATTTGTCTGTATTGAATCTGTCCGTATTCTGAGAATGCCATTGGGCATATTATAATCATTGTGTTACACTTCTCTTAAAGGTTTGGTACCATCTTGGGTATCAATGTGTATGTTCTATTTGTGCTTTCTTATATTTGGAACTCATTAAGTTCATTTGAACTTACTCTGTTATCTTTTCCTTTTCTAGACTTTTAATTGAAGGAAGAGAATTTTGAAAGGACTACGCTAGAGCACTATTGATTATGAGCCTTCTGTTAATTTTAGTAGCATGCATTCTGTGGGAAATGTGGCGTGTAGGAACTTTTTGTATAAGCTCTTGTAATGATTTGCAGTTTGTTAAACTCTATTTTCATGATGTCTTTTGTAAACTTTCATAGTATATATATGTGTGTGTTTTTGATCCAATGAGTTATGATTTATGAGATAATATTTTAGGTGTGTACACAAAATCTATTTTGAATGATTATTAACCGAAAATGATGCACTTGAAAATTTTACAAATGAAATAACTCTATCGACTTTTATAATACTTCCACTAAACGTTTATCTAAAATAATTTTCTTGACGTATAATTAATTTGATTGTTTTGTCATTTTTATTTTGAGGACTACGCCAATATTTTAGGTTATTAAAAATTTCAAAGACTTTTACTACAATTGTTTGATCTTAAGTTATGGCATACCATACTCAGATCCAATTAGCGGGTCGAGTAAGGTGTGTTACATGTACATGCCACATTGGACTTTAAAGCATTTGAGAGACTACCAAATCAATAGCAGGATAGTGTGTGCTTCTCGTAGATCCAACCAATACATTCTGCAAGTCGATAATCTAGAAGGAAGGGAAATGGGGTAAGCATTTTGTATGTTTAGTAAGTCCATATGAAATTTACTTAACTTACCTTAGCATTATAATAATTTAGACATTCAAATACATTAACATTGTAACATGCTCAACTCGACCTAAGAGTTTCGACTAAGTCGGAGGCGCTACACTCGATCAACGAAGTGGTCCGGTAAATCCATTCTTTTTACTTTGAGTTGATTTGTATAAAAATTGCTCTTTTGTTTTTAGGTAAAACATTCATTAATTTAAACTGGCTTTACTTAACAATTCAATTCAAATTTTATTAATGCAGTGTTTTGAAAAATTGGCTATCCTAGATTTGTTTTCCGATGATGATGGTCATTCAGTTATCATATGTAACGATGACTTTTACTACAATAACTTACCTTCCCAGTTGCCCAATTTTGATGGCTTTTTACTACAATAACTATCATCCTGGTCGACTCGGTTTTGTGGTTTATTAACCTACCATCCCGACTTATCCATTTTGGATGACATTACCACCTACTTTGTGCAATACTGACTTTTGGTGTGGTCTTAAATTGTCACTATCTCCTACGAAACTCCTTCGTCCTCCGTTCCCAATTTCATGTAATTATGCACATATACTCATCATATCATACTCATTATTAATATTTGATACCATCCTTATTTAGCACATTTATTGTCACATACTATCATTATTTGACATGTTATTATGTATTCATTCATAGCAATATTCACATATACTCATATGATTTGTGCGAGTAAAAACAAACACTGTCACATGTACAGGGTTTTTATGTGAATTATCATGCCTAATTATCTAGTACATATAGAGGTTCGCATATAGGCTCGCATGTACCTAGGGTTCGCATAACATATAGACTCCCATGTTCCTAGGGTTTGCACAACATATAGTCTCGCATGTTCCTAGGGTTCGCATGTAATAGGTTCGCAAGTAATAAAATACAAGTTCGCATGAAACAACATATAGGTTCACATGTATTATCATATAAGTATTGGTTCACATGTAATAATAGATACATGTAATAAACTGATACATGTAATAAACTACAGGTTCATATGTAACAACAACTAAGGCGTGCACATAATAATCTATAGGTTTGCATGTATATTTCTTCTAGTGTTCACATAAATACAGGGTTCGCAAAGGCTTTGCTTGGGGTTCATAAGGTGTTCACAAGGGTGTTGAAAAAGAGTTCACATGAGGTTAGAAGGGGGTTCACAGAGGGTTCGGGGTTTGTAGGGGGTTTACAAAGAGGTTCGCAGGGGGTTCGCATGCAAGGGGGTTCACCTACATGGGGGTTCAAGTACAAACTACTTACTTTCTAACACTACTATTAATCATACATAATGATTTAAGTTTAAACCCCACACATGTTTTAAAGACTTAGAAACCTTAGTTTTGGAGAGGAGATTGAAGAGACACTTGAGGGATAGGGATGATTTTGAAAACTGAGTTCCTCGGTTTGAAAATTGATTTAACAATGGAGGAGAAAAAGAAAGAACTTTTGGATGTTTTCTTTGAAAAATCCTTTAGATAAAATTCTAGGGTTTTATTAAAATTGGCTATTTATGAAACTAATTTTCCCTAATTGAAATAAGTTTTAGGAATTCATGTAGAATTAGAACTATTTTAAATTAAGGACTAAATAAAAAAATAGATTTTGGCTGGGCTATTTTGTAAATTAGGCTATTTTATGGGTAAAAATTTAAAATAAAATATTTTAGTCAAATGCACACAAAGAGTTTCAAACTTGGGACTAATGGGTAAGTTAAGGCCTTTCCACTGAACCAACAAGCTCATTCTTGTTAATTTTTAAGACAAATAATTTTTAAGGCATACTAAATTCTCTTATCCTTTGTTTAAAAAAGAAGAAGCAAAATCTATTTTTTTATCCCTATTTCTTCTAGGCCCATTTTTGGAATGTGATAGACATTCTATATGGCATCCTTATGCTACAATATGCATATCAACAATTCAGCAAATAAGTTAGTTCTTTAGCATATAAAGGACTTATAATACCAATCACATATACATATTCAACAATTAATATAACATTTTATACCATCCAATTCATATTCAATTGTGAACATATGTAATCCATTTTGTATACAAATAGTTTCAACACTTTTGTTTTCATTAGGATACCTTTTTCGCTCGAGAGTAGGGGTGAGCAAAACTTGATTCGATTTGAAAAAATAAAAAAAAATTTGAATTTTAAGTTAATTGAGTCAACTAAAATAAGTAATTCGAGTTTCGAGTTTGAGTCGAGTTGAACTTTACAATTCAAATAACTCGAATAATTCCAATAACAGATTGGTTTAAATACCCATTTGGTCTCTGTCAATTTTGAAAATGAGCAAATTGATCTCTCTCAACAAAAATTACAAAAAAAATTAAAATAATTTTTAAAATTCAAAATATTTATAAAAATTCCATTTTTTAAAAAAAATTATAAAAAAATTCTAAAAAATATGTAAAGAAAGTGAAATTTTATTTTTTTAAATTATAATTCTAGGGGACCTAAATAGGTTAATTAATGATTCAAGTTTATCATACTAAAGTATCTTATTTTATTATTATTATTATTTTGCTTTGAATTTTTTTTGAAATATATATGGTTTCAAATTTATGTGTCTAACATGTAATTAGTGATACAGTAACATTATTTTAATTTGACATGTTTAATTTTTTTTAATTTAACTCAAACAATTTCACTTGATTTGACTCGACTCGAATTTCATTTCACTCGACTAGATTCGAATAAAATTTCAAATCGAGTTAGGATGATGAAATATGACTCGTCAACTCAATTAACTCAATTTGTTTTCACTCAATTCGTGTCACACCCCAAAAATCGACGAATTCAGAAAAATGAGTAAAGTTTGTATGTAAACTGTTCGGTGCACTATGGTAGTGTAATCCACCACCTTGTTGGCCTAATGGAGAGTCTGAGTATTGGCGCATACTAACATAGAATCTGTCCGTTGGCGGTATCCAAGGATTTAATTTCAGGGAACCTTCAAGTGAAGAAAGACTTCGCTCGAGAACGAGTATGCCTAAGGAAGAGTACACCTCAGAGTTTTGGTTGGGCACAAGAGCCTACCAAGTGTATGATAATGCTATAAGAGAGTTAATTGTCTTTAAGGCCACGCCATACGCAAGTCACTGCCAAATTATAGTACACTTGGTTTACTTAAGCACTGTTCAAGATGGTTTTCGTGATGAGATTGGATGGGAGTCAATTGAATTGATTAGACCCTTTTTGTGATTGGTCAAACAGTAACGAAGATATTTACTCGATTTTCTATACCTTTCCCCAAATTTTGT